>NC_090808.1:30814094-31114094 GCF_036512215.1 Solanum lycopersicum
AAGAACTTTGCATTGCAAGTCGATCTCCGAGAAGAACCCCGTTGATAACTCCTTCAAAGAGCTATGTAGTTGATGTTGTAGCTTTCTCCAATTGCAGAATGCTTGTTGAAGAGAATGTCATGATTATCCTCTATTTATAGTTGTAGGGGGTGGACATGGTTGTTTGTGATTGGCCAAAGGATATCACTTTGACACTTGGTGCATTGTGATCCGTTCTTGTATTTGACTGGGACAACCACCTCATTTGGACACGTGGTGTCACCTTGTTGGTCTTCAATATCTAGTCATTGTGACACGTGATATGAATTTGGACTTCAAGGTGAAAAGGACCTTGGACTTGAATTTAATAAAAATGGACTTATTTATTTCTAAAGCGCAAATTAATAATTCAACCCAAATAAATATGGATTTAATCAAAATTTTGTATAAATTAAATCCAATAAAATATGTCTAAAGATGACCCCTACATCAAGCCTTGTGGAAGTGTAGGTTTTCCAACATTTGGAGACAAGACCTGAAGTATTCATAAATGTGTTTTCATTATTAAAAACTTGTCAACGTGTAGGCTTGCTGAATTTGACGACGAGAGTTGAAGTCTTTATGAATGCATTGTTCAGACTTCAAGGGTATTTTTTTCTTGTCGTCGCATTCTGACTAGATCACTACAAATGATTTGTTTGTAGTGATCTCAAATTTTTTGCTTAAACATTCTTGCTTGAAACCACGTGGACCCTCTATATTGATTTCAAATAGATGGGTATAGTGAGTAGTAACATTGTTTGATCTTTGTTGCAAGGTCTGAGAAAAGAACAAAAAGATTGATTGGATTTTGAATCAAATAAAAGGAATATCAACTTTACTTTTGATGATTTTGTAAGAATCATTCTTGACATCTCAAGACTTATTGATTTCCTTTTGAGTGCTAGCAACTTCCATTAGATGGTAGGAATTGATATGATTTGTTTCTTTCAATTTTACCAAAGTTTTCGTTGTACAAGAAATAAAAATTGTTAAAATGAACTTATATATAAGAATATCTCATAAGAATATCTCATGTACAAAGAATTGATGAAATAATCATTGAAAAATAATTCTTCCAACCAAATATATGTGGAACTCTAAATTTGGTGTGTTCGTTTCTCGATTTCATGCAGGCCTGCCAAAATGCCATTTTCTTGGTGTAAAATAATTCAACTGACGAACAACTTGATTCTTGAAAAATTAGACCTACAGCACTACACCATATAAAAAATCAAAATCAAAAACCTTTCGAATTGAGGGGAATTGATTTTTGAAATCGGTCATCAAATCTGGAAGTTTCCCTCACAGTTATGCGCAATCTCAACATCCTTTTCTCGATGAATGAGCACTCAAATGACAAGACAATTAATTCTGGAGAAAATAGGCTTTTGGTTATACGATATATCCAAAAAAATCAATGTCAAACTCCTTCTAGATTGAGGGGAATAAAATTTTGAAGTTGGTCATAGAATCTCCAAGTTCCCCTCACAGTTAAGCGCAAATCTCGACAAAACGTTCTTTTCTCGGTGTAGGAGAATCCAAACAACAAGTGGTTTCACTATGGAAAAAATAGACTTTTGGTAATACGACATACCCAAAAATCAACATTAAAAACCTTTGTATTGTCGGAAATCAATTTTTGAAGTTGGTCATCAAATCTGGAAATTCCCCTCACGGCTATGCGCAATCTCATCAAAACATTCTTTTCTCGGTATAGGAGAATTCAAACTACAACTGGTTGATTATGAAGAAACGTGACCTATATTACTACGACATATCTGCAAATTAACATCAAAAACCTTTCGTATTGACGGGAATTGATTTTTGAAATCGGTCATCAAATCTAGAAGTTTCCCTCACAGTTATGCGCAATCTCGCCAAAATGTCATTTTCTCGATGAAGGAGCATTCAAAACACAAGACAATTGATTCTGGAGAAACTAGACTTTTTGTTATACGACATACCCAAAAATAGATGTTAAAATCCTTCCGGATCGACAGGAATCAATTTTTCAATTGGTCATCATATCTGGAAGTTCCCCTCACAGTTATGCGCAATCTCGTCAAAACGTTCTTTTCTCGGTGTAGGAGCATTCAAACTACAAGCAACTTGACTTTGGAGAAACTAGACTTTTGGTAATACGACATATCCAAAAATCGACGTTAAAAAGCATTTTTGATGACGGGAATCATATTTTGAAGTTGGATCCCAAATCTGGTAGTTCTTCTTACAGATTTGCGTCTTCTCGCTAAAAACGTCATTTTCTTGAAGTAGGCGCATTCAAATGATAAGCGTTTCATTCTAGAGAAACAAGACTTTTAGTACTGCAAGATATCTAAAAATCAACGTTAACAACCATTTGTATTGATAGGGATTGATTTTTGAAGTTGGTCCCCAAATATGAAATTCTCCTCACTATTATGATCAATCTGAAGCAATATCAACAATGAAGCATTGTGTTGTCCTCCACTACGACATACTGTTGATTTGAACTTTCATGTTATTGAGGACAACCAAGTGGTCAATCATGTAGAATCGAAAAGCTTCTGTATTTACTACCATGTGCTTCATCACTTTTTTTTCTTTTTTTTCAGGTTCACAAAGGAGCAT
Source organism: Solanum lycopersicum (assembly GCF_036512215.1). Lineage (NCBI taxonomy): Eukaryota > Viridiplantae > Streptophyta > Magnoliopsida > Solanales > Solanaceae > Solanum > Solanum lycopersicum. Next base: position 30,816,726 of record NC_090808.1, read on the forward strand.
CACCAATCTCGATATCTTATCAAGAAGATGTAAATAACACCAATAATTGCAAAGAAATATGTGATGTACATATACCTTTTATCGTAGTTTTTGCATATTACAATTTAGTGCGACATCTACCTTTTCATACGAGGATTTGTCAAACAATCATTTAGTGCTTCAGCTTAAACCTTCACCGTAGAGTTGGTTGACACAATCGACTACTTTATCTTTCATTGGAGACTTGGCGACAAACTACTTGGAAAATTCACCTTTTATCTTTCTTGTGGCATTAGTGCAATCAACTTGTCACATCGTAATCAGCTCACAATTTTATCTTGCTCGACTCTTCAGCTTTATGTGTCAACAGTTGAAAATTCATAACTCAAAGTAGGAGTATTGAGTTCACAATTTTCTTTTTCCTATGAAAAGACAACTCAAAGAAATTCATAATATATAAAAATCACGTCAATGACTTTGTAAATTGGTACAAATATTGCTTCAAAATCAACTCACGATTCTGCCTCGTCACCTCTTCAGCTTTTAGCAACTTTGGGAGAAAATCAGTACTCGGCGTGGGAGCCTCGAAATGATGTGATTCTTGTTTAATTGGAAGCATAACTCATAGACGTACAACATAAAAAAACCAAGGCCAAAACCTTTATATTTTTTCACAAATATGTCTTTGGAGTCTGCTAAGTTTAGTTTCAAAATCTGATGGTTTATTTAGCAGCCTTGAGCGGTCGTGGTAGAAACTTCATAACTTGGCATAGAAATCTTTGAATCACAAGCTGATTTTTACGTTGCAAAGTAGACTCCAAGAACTACAATATATGTGAAAATAATGGTCAAAATCTTTGAGGACTTTTACAAATACGCTTTTGAAGTCAGCTAAGTGTCATGCTTAACTCTTCTCCTTGTCTCCCTTGTGACACATTTGAACTCATGTGCTAGCTACATAATTTTAAAGAGATAGTGTGATAATTAGACAATGCCACCAAACTCCCTTTTTTTATTCATGTGACTGAGCTTAGAGTGATTACTCGAAGCATCTATGTACCTCGGTGAAGAGGATCAAGTCATATCGTGGTTCAAGATAATAAGTTTTTTTTCTTTTTTTGGACCTTACACAATTTATACTGTTGCAAGCCAATAGTAACATGCGGTTTATGCTCATACCTTAAGGAGCGTTGTAAATTACAGTTTAGGCTCGTATGTTGAAAATTATTTCAGGGAAGAATTCCATCAATGTAATTGGCCTTCTAACCTTTTGTGGTGAAGCATTAATGTACTTCAGTTTGGTGTTGGATTTTCTTGTTTCGCATTGCCGAAGCTGATCCATACTTGATTTCATGTCGACTTCTGAAAGTCAGAGTTTAGAAGTCCCTTGATGTTGTTGCCTTTTAAGGGCGACCGAAGTCCAAGTATGACCACTTTCTTTATTGGAAAAGTCATCTATCTTAGATGTGTTTGTTGTTTTCTTAAAGGCAGAAACTCCAACTGGGTCACAGCTCCCAAACTGCATCTGATGACATCTTCTTCAATTTTTGGCGATGTCACAAGATGTAGAACTTCTGAAATTAAATCATTATCAAGTTTGACACTAGCGTCGTTTTTTTCAGCTGTCTCACCATCGTCAATGATGATTTTTCCTACACGCACTAATGTAATGATATTTTCCCTTAGAGTGAAGCATTTATGGTGAGATGACCGATGATGTGGTGAAATTTAGGAATACATAGGATCATCGAATTTATTGAACTCTTCGAGTTTCTTTGACTCTAAGAGTTCAATGACTTTTTTGGTTAGCAACTCATCAAGAATCGCAAGAATGTCAGAGTCTGAAAAGGGATACTCTTTTCCTTGTAACTCCTTCAAGGTAGATTGATTTTTCACTTCTCGCGTTTGCTAATGTGCTACAATCTCTTTCAACTTTTGTCTCGCATCTCTTTCAACTTTTGTCTCGCGGAGCTCTTTGTAGAAATTGTAGTTACCGTCATGGACGCATTAGTTGTGTAGTCTAACTACTTCTTGAATTGCGTATCTTCTTTTCTTGGATCAAAGACACGCGATGTCTTTCCATGACTTGCAATGCTCAACTCCATGTCATGAGCATGTGTAGCTAATTTTTCAAAAGTTCGAGGCTTAATTCCTTGAAGTATATAAACAAGGCCCCAATGCATTCCTTGTATACAAATTTCGACTTCAGAGATTTCAGAAAATTGATCCTTGAAATCTAAGCTCAACATTCGCCAATGATTGATGTAGTCCACAACGAGTCCATCCTTACCTTGTTTTTTGTTTGTCAATTCCATCATGCTCACTGTACGGCGAGTACTGTAGAAACTATTGAGAAATTGATTTTCTAATTGTTCTTAACTATCAGTTGATTCAGGATCCAAGTTCATATACCAATCAAAGGTGTTTCTTTTAAAGAACGGACAAACTGCTTGACAAGAAGATCATCATGTGTACCGGCACTGCTATTAGTTTCGACGAAATGGGCAATATGTTGCCTCGGATTCCCCCTTCCATCAAATTGTTGCAATTTTGGTGATTGATGTACAATTGGCATCAGTGGACCCTCGATTCGCTTAGAATACGGCTTTGAATATCCTAAGGAACTTTGAGACAGCCCACCATATTGAGCTTTAATTGTGTTTGTGATCATATCTTGCAGTTGTTAAATTGTTACAGTGGCAACTGAAGCAGACTATTTTGCGCTTTGACAATCAACTGACTTGGTGAGAGAATCAATCTCAAATTTTTCTTGAGTTGTAACATTATGATGTGACTCTCTAGAGTTGTAGAGATCTAGCTTGCTCATAAGTTGCGCGATTTAGAGATATTTGTCATCAATAGACTTCTTCAAGGCTTCAATGGTTTGCTCCATCATTGCAAGTTTCTCATCCATGTCAGTTGCGTCAATCATAAATGAGTTAGCATTTTTTAAACTGAAGAATCTGTTGATCTTTTAGATTCACCAAAGTTGAAGCCATAGAAAGTTCATCAAACAACTTTGATGCAATGTTGCCCCCAGGAATTGCAGTTTTGAGTGTCATTCAATACTTGCTCTTTCTTGGCATCTCCAAGGAGGTGAAATACGCAGATCCATTCAAGACACTTGTCTTGAACTCGCGTCGAGTTATTGGATCAACATCACTATTCACTGCAAAGTTGAACTTCTTCTCTTTTTTTTTTGTAGGAGGAAGAGATGAAGAGCGGAATTGGTCCCAGTGGGCGTGCCAAATTTGTTTGCAACAAATTTTCGTAGGCATTGTAAATCGACTGCAAGAAAAATAATAAAAGAAATTGTGTTTTTATTGATGAATCTTTGTGAGTACAATTTTGTTGTTCTCTTGATTCTTCTCTTCTAAGTTTCTCCGTGATTCGAGGGCCTTTAGTAGCGTAATTCTAGAATGTAATCTGATGTAGACCTCCTTGAGATATATTTAATCTCCGAAACGTCGAGAAGCACTTCTTGATTGCAAGTTGATTGTCAGGAAGAACTCTGTTGATCACTTCTTTGAAGAGCTATGTTGATGTTGTAGCTTATGTAGACCTCCTTCAGATGTATTTGAACTCTAGGAACGTCGGAAAGCACTTCGTCGTTGCAAGTTAATCTCTGAGAAAAGTGTGTTGATCACTCATTCGAAGAGCTATGTAGTTGATGTTGTAGTTTTCTCCAATTGTAGAATGCTTGTTGAAGAGTCTTCTTCCCCTCTTTGAATGTCATGTCTATCCTTTATTTATAGTTGTAGTGGTGGACAAGGTTGCTTGTGATTGGCCAAAGGATGTCATTTTGACACTTGATACATTGTTATTCGTTCTTGTAATTGACTGAGATTACCACCTCATTTGGACACGTGGCGTCACTCTGTTGGTCTTAGATGTCTAGTCAATGTGACACGTGACATGAGTTTGGGCTTCAAGGTGAAATGGACCTTGGACTTGAATTTAATAAAATGGAATTTTTTATATCTGTAAAGCCCAAATTAATCATTCAACCCAAATAAACATGGATCTAATTGAAATTTTGTATCAATTAAATCCAATAAAATCTTTGTGTCTACAGACATAAATAGGCATTGAGGACACTAATTGTGAAACTAAAGGGAGTTTGAAAGAGTGAAAATCTACTACTCATCAAATATCGAATTTCAATATCTGAGAAAATTCTACTTACGTAATATACCGGAGATTGCATACCTCCTCATTCTCAAATCATGATGGCACTTATCACGACTTGGAACATGGCCACTATAACAAAAGTTGGTTTATTGTCTTGGAGGATAGGGAGGATTTCAGCATAGTTTTTAAGGTCCCTCAAGGGCCAAGGCCAATTGCCAATTTGATGTCCATTCAAAGTTATTCTTCTTTTTTAAAAGAAAAAAATTGGGACTTGGGGTACTATTCCAAGAATCTTGATATGAACCTACTCGGAGCTGCCAGCCCACCAATCAGTCTTTGCATCGCCTTCTTATCTGTGAGAACATTTGCTATCTCCTCAATGGCTTTGATCTTATCCGATTTCACCTCGATTCCCTTGTTCAAAAACTTTAAAAGCGCTCATATTGTACTTCCTTAATATGCCAAAGGCCTAAGGTATGGTTCTTCCTCCATGTGTTTGTCCACTATTAGCAAATTTTGGAGTAAGGGAATGAAAAAAATAATTAAAGCAAGAGATAAAATGAGAAACAAACATGCCTATGTTATATATAACAACAAGCAGTAAATAAATGTATACTATACTCGAAATGTTTAACCAGCTCAAACCAAAAGCTGAATGATTGTCAAATTTAGAGAGGATAAATATTGGAGAAAAAAAATGAAGATACATGGTATATAGAGTTTGAATTAGGATGAAAATGTAATTAATAAACTTGAGGATTAAAATAAAAAGTTAAAGGAGGCAGGTGCTTTTTTAATTCAGCAGTTGGCAATAGGTATTAAATATCAAAAAAAGTGAGTGTGATTGGCAAACCAAAGAAGAAAATCCAGCAAGACCATTTTCTTACTGTAGTCTCTGACCTCACTTAATCACCCTTGACCTGACTCAGCCCAGCCCATGAGACGGTCTTACACTTGATTAGCAATTCCAACATCTTCCATTTTTTACTTTCTTCATTATGGTCATGTTAAATTGTCGTGGTGAATAATATAGTTCAGTTCCTACGGAAATCTAAATAATCAAAGTACCAAGAAGGAATTGTCATACTATTACCATGTTATCTGAAGCAGCATGGAAATGACCAAGAACAATTAACTAACTCAATACTAGGGTAAAACAAAACATACGGAATAGGAAAACAGACTCAACAAGGGCTTCTCCCACCACTTCGGTTTGGATTGAAAGGTGACACTGAAACTATCATTCCAGAAACCTATTATGATACAAGATATCAGTTCATCCAATTCTATTATTTGGATTTGTTGTGGCAATCCATCCAATTTTATGAAATTATGTATTTCCTTTCAACAGATGAGTCATAAGATATATATGTTGGATAAGAAAAGAAGACCCCATGCAATTACAAACATGGCACAATAATCTGACAGCCGTCTCTTTTCAGACATCAAAACAGATTTCATACTACATTCACCTGAATAAAAACAAATGATGCAGATGTTCTCCCTGCCTCTTCCTCAGGCTCCCCATCGTCCATCAAAGCATAAAAAGTCTTGCATGCCCCCTTCCACGCACGCCTCTAGAATCCTAGAGAAAACCTTTCTGCTTATGTTAACTTCCTTTACTCATCCTCTTCCACTCTAGAATCCTTGAGAAAACCTTTATGCTCATGTTTATGTTTCTTCCAAATGATATGGGAGGTGAAGGGAAGGTTACACCTCAGATAAAAACAAAAGATCTAGTTGTTCTCCCTTTATTCCTCGGGTTCTATAATGCTTCGGACTCGTCAAATATGTCAACAGGTGCATGTGGGAGTCTCCAAAAGTAGGGTATTTTTGGAGAATTCGACACAGGCTCGGCATCAAAAGTGACAAGTCTCTGCTGCGCAACTTAGCCCTGGTTTTCTCTCATCCCCTTTCCCATTAAAGCATAAAAGTCTTCACTGGTTACCTACCCTTCCATTCCTCCATTTGAATCCTTGAGAAAACCTTTATGTTTATGATATTAAACAGTTTAGCGGCTTCAGAATTATATGAGGGGTAAACAGAAGATTACACCACAGATAAAAGTCACATCCACATTGAACTCATCCCATATATTATTAAACAAGGCAAGAACTTCTTGATAAACAATGCAAGAAGTTATCCTGATATACACGAGCACACACCTACATTCATGGAATAATTTGATAACCAGACGGACAGCTTTAAAAGATTGGCATAACATATCAAACTATACCTTTGTGAACAATCAAAAAACAATGAAGATAATCTCTACGAGGTTATAAGCGGGCCAAAGGGGGATGGAGTGGGTTCACTTCTACAGTTCTATATGGATTTCATGTACAATACAATGAACCAGTTTTGTCTCAACTGCTGATACAAAAACTTAAATGAACAGGAACTCGGATCACCATGAAAAGTAAAACACATTCTGGAGAGGAAATCAAGCTGCCAACACACAATGTAAATCAGCATACAATACCAGACCTAAATGAGAATTATGTTATATTTAAGGGTAAATATTCCAGCCATTTGGGCACTCTACTATCCAAGGCAGCCAATTTAGGATGGTAACACATCACCTGCATTGGAGATCCATGTATGGAGTTGCCAAGTCTGCTCAACGAGGTCATCTAGTGAAATATAATGATCTATCAATTAACAAGAAAGCCAACATAGAAATAAGAAACGTTATGAATAATTGGATCAGTTATTGAACTGAACCTGGTATTCTTCCAAGTGTAACATCACTTAAATTTGTCTGTCAAGCAAAAGTCTAAAACAAAAAAAAAGCAATTTTGTATATTCATAAAGGACCAAAAATTAAGAACTTGTGTCAAGGCTATAATGAGCCACCAAAAGAATATTTCCAGTGGATTAGGAAACAAACACATTCCCAAGAAAGGGAAGACAATTATTACCAGAAGGTTTAGCAGGTAGGTCAGCATAAAGTTGAAGCTCAGGAAACCCTCTTTTATGCAATTCAGCTGCCAGAGGTAAAGATAGACTACATTAAATATGCATAAACAACACATCCACGATAAATATTCAGTTCTAGATTGATAAAGCTAACTGAAAGAGAAGGACTACTAGGACAAGAATAACAGCTTAATAATGTCCAAAGGAAGCAACAATCTTAATGACTGACACCCTTTTTTGCTCTAAGAGACTCGAGAGCCTTCTCCCGCAGCTCAATTTCAAGTCTTTTCTGCAAGGACTCTGACTCCTCAATCTTACATCCATGTTGATACTCTTCTCTCAGATGTTCATCATCTGAAGCACGATTATTAGGATTCCTCTCTGTATCTGAAGGCGAGGATATGGCATTAACTGACTTCGATTTTCGTTTCTGAGAACGTCTTTCTTCCTTTCTGTGCCGCCTCTCTTCCCGCCGACGACGCTTCTCCTCTTTCTTCAATCTTCTCTCCTCTTTCCTTCTCTTTTTAGCCTCCTTCCTATCCTCAACATCAGAATCAAAACTATCATCTGACGTTGACTCATATCTGTCAGACCTCTTATGCTTTCTTTTATCCTTAATTTTAGCTCTACGCTTTTCACTTTCCTCGAAACCAGAACCCTCTTTACTACTTAAATCATTCTGCTCAACTTTCTTTGATGAAGTGAGAGGAGCTTCGGACTCAACATATAGCTCTTTGCCCTTGGTATCGTTTGTGTGAGATAGGTTTTCCTTATCTGCTTTGACACTCTCCCCATCATATGATTCCTTTAACCTTTTAACTGAATGAGAGTGTCTATGAGTTGATGGTGACTTTTGTTTATCCAGTTCCTTTGAATGCTGCATAGTTCCTGAAAATTTTTCACTGCAAATTACACAAGCATTATGTCAGAATATAGGCTGAGCCTTTTTTACTAGCTCAACATAAAAACATGCAGGAATATTAATTTAAAGCTGCCACAATGCAGAAAAGCAATTGTAAAGAAACCTCTTAATCGCTTCATTTCGCTTTCTCGACTCCAATTGATCTGAATGGCTATGAATGTCAGAAAATTCTTTCTGGACAAACCTCTTCCCAAGATCTTTATATGGATTGGGTGTTGTGGGAATTTTTCTTGAAGACCTAGGTTTATGCTCAAAAGCCTCCCTGAACCACAGCAATCCAGCACAAAAAAAAGGAAAAAAAATAAATCTTGCTCGAACATATCCATGGATGAGATAACTTCTTAGATTCTCAATGATGCCTTTTTCATTACTAACCTTGAATGATTCATTTCTTTCTGATCTGCGATTTTCTCAGAAATGTCAGAACTAACTTTCTGCTCTCTCAATTTACTTGGACTAAGGCTGTCGAAGTCAATTGTCTTTATCTCCCTCGGGTTCGAAGTACTCCTTGGCCTATAGTAATTACATAAAACATTAAGATCGAATAAAACAAATTCATGAAGCACTAGCAAAACTACAGTATTATTAAGGAAATCATATACCCTCTATCTTCACTAGGACTCCTTCCCCTTTTGGTTGGTGGAGATTCTGAGTCAGATCTAGAGCGATGTGGAGATTCTGGAACAGATGGTGACCGGCTTAGTTGAGGCGGCAAAGGCAGATCTTTTTCTCGTGAATCCTTACGGTCATATATCCTTTTCTGCGGTGACCCAGAAGAAGAACGTCTGCGTTCCAAGGATCTGGATCCTTTATGGGCCTCAGTTTTTACTGGTGAAGCATATCGAATAGAGGAGTATTTCTCACGGCTCCTATATAATGGCGTATTAGTATCAAATCAAGCATAGCAAGCTATAGAAAGTCCAGGCATCAAAAAATTGTGCACTCTATCTATAAGGCAAAGAAATCCAGAATTTTCAACGATCAGTGACAACACAAGACAAGCTTGAGCATACAAGGCAGATAACAACACTGGGCAAGCTAGCGCAACAAGAAGCATCAACAATAAATCTCTAAGAAAGATGACAGTTGATATGTGTCACTACCTTATCCTTCCTCGAGGAGATTGAAATGGTGACCTTTCATTCTTCGATATTCTCTTTCTGATTGGTGAAGGAGACCTGCGGTAAATGGGTGATGGGGAAAGTGATTCTTGAGATGAAAGAGACCTTCTGGCAGGAGTTAAGGATCTCTTCCTACCAAAAATGGAGGTTTTTCGTTGAGCTAGGAATGGAGACCTTTGCCGAGGACTCAATGGAGATCGGTGGTACCCCCGACTCACTGGAGAAGGGGACCTACGTTGCGTTGGAGATGGTGTTCTGCGTCGAAGTGGTGATTGACATTTAAAAGGTGACCTTGATCTGTATCGCACTGGTGAGTGTCTACTTGGAGACCTTGACCTACACCATATAGGGGATCGTGATCTACGCCAAATGGGAGACCTCGACCTATGTCGATGTGAAGACCTTGATCTACGTCGAATCGGGGACCTTGATCTGCGTCGAAGCGGAGACCTTGATCTGCGTCGAAGCGGAGACCTTGATCTGCGTTGAAGCGGGGACCTTGATCTGCGTCGAAGCGGAGACCTTGATCTGCGTCGAAGCGGAGACCTTGATCTACGTTGGAATGGAGAATGTCTTCGGTATCTTGCAGGAGAAGGTGACCTTCGACGTACTCGAGAGGTTGATCTTCGCCTATGCCTTGGTGGAGAATGGGATTGTCGAGGTGAATGTTTCCTACGAGGTGAAACAGAACACTTTGGTGCAGAGCGATATGCCCTTTCAGATGAAAGGGAGCGACGTCTCCTTTCTTCTGGAGATCCGGATGTACTTCGTGACCTATGCCTTTCACTTTAAAAGATATGACTTAACAAACAATCATCAAGTAAGTGAAAGCAAAGTAAAAGAAGAAAGCACATACAATCGATTACGAACAAAAGAAAGAAATTCAAAAAAATAAAGGAGCTTAATGGAGAAGATACCCAGAGTAACTCCTCGAATTGGAGAATGACTTGCTGATTGGCCTTGATTTCCTGCACAATACCCAAGGAGTTCAACTAATGCTATTCTATGGGTAGGAAGCCACAAGTACAAAAATTTATACCTGGGGGAGAGTGAATGATCTGCTGACCGTGGGGATTTAGAGACCCTGCACGACACAAAGGATATTGAGGATGAAATGAACCACATAGCAGGGAAGTGAGCAGATAAACTTTGAAGATAAAAAGAGCATAAAAGAGGAATTAGCCCCTCCCTTGGAATTTCTACATAAGAAAGACTGCATCCATCCCTCAACTGCTTCTAACTTTGCTCCATTCAAAACAATGCCTTTACCCATACCTCAAACCACCCCCAGGACCAGTTTAAAATATTTTTTGCTTCTTTGCATTTACCAGCATTAACTTTTATAGGGATATAAACTTCATTACTACTCTCCATCTTCCTATTTATCTGCCCTTTCCTTTTCATATAATTCGAACACTTCTGTCCATTGTATAGATAGGTAAAACGCACCCTGACTGACATAAGAGTGTTCATTCCACAGGAAAGTAGGGTCACTGATCCATGCAGATCAAAGGGTAAAAACTTATCATTATTGGTGTGAACGACAATTACCCGCATGTCTTTGCACCTCAGCATTTGTAAAGGATGTGCATTTAGAATTACCCCGGGGATCTCAGGACTCACCCCCTATACAGAATTGAACTCTACTTTCTTTTCTTTTTTTGATGAAACAATTGTTTTATTGAAAAGGCATCTACGAGATGCATGAAAGATAACAAATCAAATGGTTAACTCCAAACAGTGCAAAAAAAAAAAAGAGCGAGCTGGGAGTTAACAACCGAAAGCTAAAAGCTGAGGCTGCTAAGACACCGAGAGGGTACTGATAAAATCTAGAAGGGGGAACAAACACTTAGATCTAAAAGACCAATTGGGAGTTGAACATCATGACATCTGCTGTTTCTTTCTGCACATAAACACAAAAAAATACAAGTGGGGATCATCTGCCAGATCTTCTTGATGATCTTGTTCACTTCACATGAACTCCGACTTTCAACTGCTTGTTTTAGGTTGAGAGAGGTTGTCCGCTTATTCCAAAAATTGCCAAAAATATAGTCCAAAGGTCAGCTGCCACAGGGCAATGCAATAGCAAGCGGTTTACAGTCTCTAAATTGCTTTGGCACATAAACACATGTTCACCACTGGAATGCCTCTTTTTCTCAGGTTGTCCTGGGTTGAGATGGCATTATGAAGGGCCGTTCAAAAGAAACCCTTAACTTTTAGGGGGAATTTAGTATTCCAGACCAGCTTCCAGGGCCAAGGTGTCGTCATTCCATTTACTCTATCTCACTTAAGTAAAGAGGTTAGCACTCCACCCCCACCTTTTAGAGACTTCTTTTTCCAATATGAATGACCACTTGTGTGCCTTTACAATACTCATTCAGAAATCCAACTTGACAGCTGCATTTTTGCAGCAAGGTAGTGTGCTACTTAATTCTATGGGACATAAATTTTATCTTTTATCTAATTAATAGGAAGTGCACAAGGTTATACTAAAGGACTTCAAGTAAATAAAATCTATAAATTACTCAGTGCATTGTGTAACTGCAGATTTATCATCACTATTTGAGTTAGTAAGAAATATTGTTTCATTCTTTGCCCACATTTTATTGGGTCTCCTAAAGGCCGGGAGTTGAGACTAACAGTGAACATCCAAATATGCAACTGCGCTAGTAGATTTTGGCAATATGAGAGAGAAGTAAATTAGTAATGTGAAGGCCTAACTTGCGCTGTTTCATTTGGGTAGGGGCAGCTTACTTTCGGTCTTATTCAAGACCTGATCAAGGAATTTCCCTTCTTTAATTTTTGGCATCTCCGTTCTTGGTGTCCTCTTCTTTTTTTTCTCTTTGAACTATTTTATTATCACCTGGTTTGCTATCTAGTTCCTCACTGGTCTACAATGTCGCCTGTAATTAAATGTTGAAGAATTGAAGTTCATAAGCATTGACATTTAGCATATGCAATAAAATCTTTATCAACCTTGAACAATGAATATTCACTTCTAATTCTAAAATGGAATTTAAGTGCTCTTTATTATTAGTAGCCAAACTGTAACCTATGTGACTGTACAAGATAACCTCTCAACTGCCGATTATGCGTCCAGGATCTGAGTGGCTAATTCCAAAGCTACACTTCAATAAATTATTGTTTCTTTAAAAAAAGAACTAGTTGAATCCTGACCTGTTTCTTACGCTTGATCCGTTTCTCTCAACAGGATCTAAATTATCCATCAAGCGCACCTGAAGCTGTTGTTTTGGAGTTGGTTCCCGTGAAGTATTTTTCTGTCTTAAATCGCTGCCATAATCATCCTACAGTAGAGTGAGGAGAAGATATGAACCTAAATAATTGCGGAAGCAGGCTGATACCACAAAAAAACAAACAAAGGTTGACAAAGAAAACCCCAACTTTAGATTAAAAGAAAAGCTCTTTCACACAATCTCAGTTACCATCTTCTTCCTTTTCTCTTGATTCAGCTCCCTGTTGTCTCTCTCCTTTTTCTTCTGAATCTCGTTTGCAATTCGATCCATCTCAGCCTAGAACAAAAGAGATTATCAACAAGAAGTAGTGAAAGAGTAGAGTGAAAAAAAAAACAAGAAATACCTTATTGTTTCTCATTTCCTCTTCTTTGGCTTCTAGGAACTGTTGAGGAACACCACTGGCATTGTTCTGTGCACTAAGTAGTAATGCCCAAAGCTCTTTCATGAATTTTGCGGTGTTTCTTTCCATGAAACCAGTAAGTGAAATTTGAAGCTCCTTGCCATTAGCTACCTGGATTGTTTTTGTAAGGATAATGAAATGAAATGAAAGAACAAAAAAGTAGAGAGAATTACCTTTCGTTCAAGAAGGCTATAAATAAAATTGATAAGCACTTCATCTTCGAAACCAATAAGCTCAGTAACTCGCTTAGCAATCCATGGTTTAATTACATCCATCTTGACCTTTGTCATATCGACCTATCAAATTGACATAATAATCAAATTGTATTGTAGGGTCCAGAAATCGAAACATTGGAGTGGACTAGCCAAAGGGAAAATGGACAAACCAGATGTTCCAATTCAGGAGCGAACTTCTGAGATTTTAACAACTTAGCTTGCTTATTAGAGAATCGAGTGTCCTGCTCAGCAGAAGTGCCCTAAACAAACAAACAAACAATTAGCGGAACACAGCTTCGATCTAAAACAAATTTCAGAATCAACAACAAAAATTACCCTAAAAAAACCACCCGACATCTTTTAGGGTTTCCTCTGATCGCAAGTTACTGATTTCGCTTCAATCTTAAAGATGCATCAACCGCTCTACGGACCTGCGGCGTACCCTAACCTTCTAATAACATCAATCTTTTTTCTTGGGAAGAAAACATTAATGATATCTCACATTTATATCATTAAAAAAAAAAAACATTCACTACATACTTTATAAGTAAGAATTTTGCCAAAAAGAATATCTAACTACTTATATATAACTTGTCCATATATTGATGGTACTATAAATTAGTTTATCACTTGAAAAATTGTATATTTATATTATTTCACTAATTGTATAAAATTATCAATTTATTTGTGCTTTATTTAAAATTTATAAAACGAAAAGTATATGAGACTTTTTTTTGAATTTTTATTTAATGTCTTACTTAAAATGATTTTTATATATCAATTTGATAGATTTCACAATATGTTAGTTATTCTAAATTTGAGAGAAAAATTTTCCAGTATATCAATCGATTTTACTGAAATATTTTTAACTAATTAGTTTTCTGATTTTGATTAACATTTAGTTTGTGTATTACTTGAAATATAACTTTATATATTAAAATTACGCTTCTCTTATGTTTGTTGTGATTTTTTATGTTTCATATTATAATATAAGAAATAACATGAAAGTATGACTTCATGCTGTGATTTCTTATCTTTTATATTATAATATAAGAAATAATATGAAAGTATGACTTCATGCTATACCTGACTAAATGGTGCAATAATGTGAATAATTTCCTTTCGGTCACTAAATGGTGCAATAATGTGAATAATTTCCTTTCGGTGAACATCAGTTGTTAGAGATTGAATAACAGATAAGATATGGCTTCTTGTATTGAATTGGGTGCAACAACATTTACATATTAATGTTCATCTCTATTTACTAATTTTAAATTTTTAAATCCTCACATTAAAAAAGATATTTAAAAAAGTAATTAATTGATTCACATATATTTAAAGAAATTATTTAGTTAATCTATTATATATCTGATACAATTTCATGTAAATTTATTGTGAATTCCCTCGATATTCATCGCAAATTATCCATTGTATATTGGAGGTGTGTTCACTTCATTAATGCGTTTGTTGTTTCATCTGACAGATCACTATGAAATGCATTTTCATTCCACTTGTTTTCAATTACTATGTCACCTACAAGTTATATTAGTTCATTGTTTCATTCCACTTGTTTTCAATTACTATGTCACTTACACTATATATTAGTTCATTGCATATAAAATTTGCAAACTTTCATATCATACTTGATGTTTTTAAACGCTTAAGTCATTTTTAGCTCCTTAAAGTTGTTTTCATAATTCATTTAGATATTTTAACTATTGTTAGTGCTTATTAAACACTTTAACCTTAAGAAATTTATATCTACAGAAAATATCAATCAGTTGAAAAACGATATTGTGTGTGGCTCAAACACAAATATATAGCAGGTTTACCAATAAACAACGACATGTTCCGATCGAACTCAATTTTTTAAAATTTTTATTTAAATAATCCAAAAATAATTTTAAGAATATAAATATAACTCTTTTAATTAAACACGGCCAAACTATTTTCCATCCAAAAAGAATTTTAAGAATATAAAAATATCTCTTTTAATTAAACACATGCCAAAACTGTTTCCCCTTCCCGTAGGCGTCGACACGCAAATAAATCATAGCCCACTCTTTCGTTCCATTTCATTGGTATCAAAAACACCTCTTACCCATTCTCTTCATCTTCTTTCGATTAATAAAAAGTTTATCATAGTTAAAAAAAAAAAATACCAAACTTTTATCGAAAAAAATGATTTAATCTTATTTATCAAAATAAATGAAGGTTCATCAAAATATTTGAAACCTGGAAAAAAAATAGTTGGAGAAGGTAAGATAAAGTTGGTGAGATGGGGTGGAAGAGGTAACCAATGAGTAAAGATGGTGGAATGATGTTGGATCAAAATTGTTGAAGCAACATCCTAGAAGAAGACATGTTTTTTTTTTAATTTTATTGGTAGTTAAATTTTTTGATCTCTTTATTAATTAATGTCAAGGTCAATAAAGCAAGAACATGTACTTTTTTACGAAAAATTAAAAGAAAAATGTTATTTGGGCATCTTTAGGCATTCATGAAAAGGGAAGAACACATTTTTTGTTATATCAGTTTTTTGTGCTTAATAAATACATTTTTTGAATATTTTAAGTGTTCAACGAGTACTAGCTCTAGTTAAGGTGTCTAAATGAATTATATGAACAACTTTAAGGAACAGCAGCTAACTTAAGTCTATTCTTAAATGTCATTTATATGTGATATTCTATTAAATCATTATTTTTAAGCACATGTTTTCTATTTATCAAAGTTGGATTTAATCTTTTTACAATATATAATGCTCATGAAAGCATTCCAAATTAAAGGTTTTGTCATGAAATTCCACCATTGTTTACTGAATAGTGTAATTGACACATTATACATTTTTCTATCTAAATTCAAGCAAGATCAACTTGTTTCGCAAGTTAATTTTCTCATATCATAAAGTTTAAACTTCTAATATTGCTATTTTCAGTGGTGTATTAAAAAAAATCTGTAGCAGTATTACTTCTTAAAATGAGAAATAATAAATAAAATAATATAATATCCGATCAAAGAGAATACAAATAAAAAAAAATTATTACCACATACTATTGTATCTTTTATCTCTCTCTATATATATTATTTTCTTTCGTGAATTTTCTTTTTTATAAAAATATACGTAAAACAACCTTATTAGAAATAATAGTACTAAGCAATTTCTCACATAGGACACCAAATAATCACTAAATAACATATTATTAACTGAATTTAATAAATTACTCTTGATTAGTTTTAGTGGTGAGAAAGAAGGTTAACAAAAAAAGACATAAAAAAGAACTACAACAAACACCCAACTTTTCTAGATGCAGATGTAAAGGGTTCAAGAAACCAAAATGTATTAAGATGCGTTCCTTGATCTCAATAACTAACACCCAAAATGAGCTCTTTTCAGTTAGAAAATAAGTTCTTTTCAATTATGATTCAACTGTTTATTTTGTCTTTTTATGCATGTTTTAAGTTAAGTTCACTTGAATTCATGCATGATCCATGATTTCTAGATTTTGATCATATAATGAAACTTTTTAATTATGAAAGATAATTTTAAAAAGATATGCATATTTCTTTATAAAATTGAGAAAATCGATTCAAGGTTGATTTTAGAGTAAACCATCGATGTTGTGAAAAGTATTTCTCACATACTAGTCAAAACTTGAACGTGAAAGGGTTTTCTCATATGAAAAATTTACAAGGCTGAAAGGATTTTTCATCTATGTTGAATCAAGATTAAAAAGTTATTCTAATGAACTCTAGCTTGGATTGACTATTTTGCTGTGTCTTTCTATGAACAATATGACATGTTAAAATTTATGACAATTCTGTGGAATTTATACTTAGTATCGAGTAGAAAAGCGATGATTACCCATGTTCCATGACTATGTGCCACCATAGTTTGTCTTAGATAGACATTAGTTAGTGGATCCACCTAAGTTAGAAGTTTATGATTCTTACCTTGACAAGTAAGGATATCTCTTTTCGAGTGGAATAGACACTAAATTTCATATTATAGCTCACATGGTCTATGCCGGTTAAAGGTCAATCTCCCACAATAATGAACTAAGATTACTTTTTAAAAGTATCTCTAATGGGTTATAAATATGTTTAGTTTGAATTCATTGTGATTATAACTTATGTTTTCTAACATGTTATTTTGTGATTTAGCTTGGTCATAGCATGTCAAATAAAGTCTTTAGCATGATTTCATTATTCTTATTCATTGCTATCACACTTGGTAAATTTCATGTACTAATGCATATTTGTGCCTACATTATTTCACTAATGCATGATTTGATGCTCCTTCCGGTAGTGATCCGTTATTGACATTGAAGATTGATGAGTCCTCATGTTTTAATAATCGAGACTCTTTTATTTCTTCCATGTCTTTTCATTTTCGGATGTTGTATGTAATGTATGTGTTACGTGCTAATCACTAATAAACGGCTTTGAGACTTATGCTTAAACTTCCGCTACTCTTTGTCATACTCTTTTATATAAAATGCTACTTTTAAAACTCTTTGTTTTATTATCTTGTATGATGTATGCTAAGTGGCTTGTGTAGGATCTCTCAGGATCTTATTGTTTACATCCAATTTTGGACCTCCACATTGTAGATTAATCATCGAGTTTCTTCAATTCCAAACGATTTAAAACAATTGGTTCGATGAATTTTCAAATTTTTTTTTTATATATTTTGCAAGTTTTTAAATAGTCTATCACTTTTATGATTTTTAATAATATATATGTTTTTATATAATTATGTAGGAAATAAGTATATCGAATAAATATTCAAAAATTATCTCAAAAGATTTTATACTTTTTAGTGTATTCTAAAGTGATGATATAATTTTAAATTAATTAGCTTTTATGAAATTTGAAATATTTTTGAGTTTTTTTGGTAAGTCTTGCCAATTTTATAATTTGTTAAAAATAATAAATATGTTTTTTAGTATATTTTTATTTGAAAATCGACTCAAAAAGTTTTAGTTTTGCTTTAAAATTTGCCAATTAGTTTAATTAACTAATTAGTTAATATTTTAAAATTGATTATTTTATATGATTAAAATTAAGAAGCTCATTAATTAATTTATATTAATTCATCTTGCTGGACCTTAGTCAAATTACTCAATTAATGCAAATTGGCTATGTTTTTAACATTTTTCGGCCGAATTTGTAATCTATATGGTTATTTTCCAAAATTGAGTTTTAACCAATAATTGCCCCAGTTATTGGATCACTTTTAAGACCAAAGTTGGTCTAGTTTTCAGCCCATCTTCCATATAAACCATCAACCCATTTCACAGCAAGAAAAAATGATATAGTATAATAACCTACAGAGTTTATTGGTAATAAATAGCCTATTTTAAATTTTTTAATAAAAAAAGATTTTTTTATTATCTATTTGACATTAAATAGCCATATTTTTTTTATTTGAAAATAAATTTTTTTCCTGATTTTCTCATTAAATAGCCATATTTTTTTTATTTGAAAATAAATTTTTTTCCTGATTTTCTCACTCTATTTCTTAATAGCTATCATGTCTACTTTTGTTTTTCCTTTTTTCTCTCTCCTTGTAATTTGTCAACAATTTTTTTTATGTTATAAAATCAAGCTCATGGCAATATAAATATAAAGAGATGAAAACAAGAGAAGTAAGATGGAAGATAAGACTTTCTTCTTATTTAAGTGTGTACTTCAAATGGTGAGTGATATCTCTATTTATAGTGTTGAGATATCATTCTCAAAGGTCACCAAATTAATAGATACATGATCCATAGTGGATCATATCACCCTTGGAAATATACATACATGAATACAAGTAATTCATGAATATCCAATGAACAATCCACTTAATTAGTTCAATGGATTTGTAACACTCCCCCTTGGATGTCCATAGATAATGTGCCTTGTTAAAACCTTACTAGGAAAAACCCTGTGGGAAAAAATTATAGTGAAGGAAAAAGAGTACACATATCTTTTGATACGCACTATTTGTTGCCTCATTAAAAACCTTGCCAGGAAAATCCAGTGGGAAAAAACCTCGGTCAAGGGAAAAAGAGTGCAACGCGTATTATACTCCACTGATTGAAAGATCACTTAATTTCTTGTGATGATGTCTCCAATCTTCATACATTGTGGTTGGTATATTCTTTTTCAAAGAAAAACCACACATTTCTTGAATATGGTGTGTCATTTATCTCAACCAGACGCACTTTCGACTTGCTTCATGAAGGACTTTTATTTCAGCATAGCAACATTTGCTTCATTGATCGCAGGATATTATTGTGCCTCCACATGCAAACACATAGCGTACTTGAGATAGAACTTTATGCGGATTAGATAAATATTCTGTATCTGCGTAACCAAAAATTTTTATCTTTGATCCCTCGGAATAGAATAAACCCATAAGTATGATCCTTCGAGGATATTCAATCATGTACTCAACATCATTTCAATGTTCTTTTATCGGGGAGAAACTGAATCTTGCTAGAAAATTTACTGCAAAACAAATATCTAGTCAAATATTGTTAGTAAGATGCACCAGTGCCCAAGATATGGAGTTTCATCGTCGAGAAATTCTTCATCCTTCTTTTGAGATCAAACTAAATCATCATTTATGTCAAGTGATCTCATAATCATTGAGGTACTCAATGAATGTGATTTATCCATATAACATTGCATCAAAACTATGTGCACTGTTAGACAACTATTTCATTTGTCAAATTATCAATCTGTAGGTCAAGAGAAAAATTCTGTCTTACCAAGACATTTTCATAAAATACAAAGACAATTAGGGTCATTCTTTTGTCCCTTTTCTTCCTTGACTATTTCAATCCATATAAGGATTCTTGAGGCTTTATATATTGAAAAAGTTTCTTTCAAACTCTTATATGCTTCAGACACCTCGATTGTTTCAAGGATTTTCATATAACCTTTATTGTCTAGCTAGACATTACAATTATTAATTACATGCATTCAAGTTTTCATATGTTGTCAGATCAAAACAAACCTCATTGCATCCACCAAAGGAGAAAACATCTCCAATAACGTTGGGATTTTTGCGACAAACCTTTATACCCAAGGCACAAACCGTATTTGATATATTACGGTTATACTATCGCATAATAATTTATTTGTACTCCACTGATATTATACCTTGATTTATGGACTACCAGTCCAAAATGTCAATTTTCTAAGTGAAACAAAATATACTTGAATTGTGCATTTTACTTGGCCAACCATTTATCTGTCCACACTATATGATAGATTTGAATTCAAGATCCTCATCACAATTTATATCATTGAGAGCTACCTCATATCAAAGATACCATCGACGGTTATTTGATATCGATTCCAACAAGACAAAATTTATTGAGATCTCTTCAGGTATCTGAACCTTTTTCAAGATTTTATGAAGTGTTATGTCAATGTGCTCCTTTAGAGCACTTGCCTCATTATCATGACCATATTGATCATTTGCTCCTTCCTTTTTCAAGGAATTTCATATTTGGAATCGATTGGTCTATTACGCTTCCGGCGTATCATAGACTCTGTCCTTCAAGGACTTCACATTGGAGCATTTGCAGCTGAATTATATCATAGGGTCAGTGCATTCATCTGGCAACTGATTTGCAACATTATGCAACTGAATTATCCCTTGAACTTTAAGTTCACATATTTATTTAACGAGGATCTAGATACTTCATAATTAACCTCACACATAATTTTCAGCTGTCAATCATCTCTCCCCCTAATGTTAGAAAATTTAACATTCATTCCAACCTTATTTGGAAGTTCATCTTGTGCGTGGTGGAGCAACTAAAATAATAATCGCACATTCAATATTTTAGATGAAAATTATATGGTCCTGACCCTGAACTAATTTTAATGGGAAAACCTTGTTAGTTTGATGCATACATGTGTTGCTACATGTAAAATAAAATTATCTCATACTAAATCTTATTTGGGAGTTTTGTTCTCATAACCATGATTTAGATATAATTGGAGGCATACAATTTCTGCTAAATCAACCAGCATTATCAATATAATTTCATAGTTTGGAACTGTGCTCTTAATTTTTACAATTTGAGCAAACAACCTTACAAATCCAATTTGTAAGTTGACAACAAAATACATGTGACCATCGCATAGATGCATCAATCATATAGTTGCAAATGATCCACATGACAGGTGAATGTCATATTCACCCTTTTATATGTTCCAAAATTTTTTAGGGGATTACAATCCGAACCTTAGCTGATACAATGATCATTTTATCAAGACAACAAGCAACACAAGAGAATTCTTGAAGAATCTTTATTTCTTCATCATATAAATCACCTGAATCTCAATCACGTTTGCATCACATTTAATCGGAATGATCAACCAGTCATGCCAACTGATCTTTATTTTAGTACACTTATAATTTACTTTTACATGTGATTTCATCAGCATGTACATGTTTGTATGGAACAAACAAGAGGAAAAGTGGGTTAATCTTTTACATAAATATTTTTAACCCTCTTCGATTGTAGTGATTTATAGTCTCAATATTTATTTTCAATTCATCCGAAACTTAAAAAGTTTCTTTTGAGACTTAATACAACCCCAATATTATTCCTCTGATAATAGCACAATTCGTTAGAGCTTGCAATTAATTTTGTGTATTATCACATATTGCATGACACCATCCTTATGGTGAGCATCTCCTTCAAGGAGGAAATTATATTATTATTGTCATGGTCAAAATCATTACGAGCAAGACGTCTTTCTTGATTTACTTTTGTTGTACCATAGGTACACAACCAATGACAAATTTGTATTGCCACACAATAATGACCATAATCCTTATAGGCAAGAACTATTTCTTTCCTTTGCCCTTTCGGTAGTTCATACCATAGTAACGTATAAAACGTACAATACAGTAAGCCATTTCTGTCAAATAAAATTTATTTCCTCTCAAATATCCCGTAGAGATGAGAAATGACATGTATCATTTTTTCTCAAACCTTCCATAGAGGTGAGTTGTGGCATATATCCAACCCATAATGATTTTATCACATCTGGACCCATTCTCTTATAGAATGGTCGAGCATTCACGATACTCATCACAAGTCACATTCTCCTCAAGGAATGAACTAATTATTTATACGTATTTCATAAATTTGCATTATAAGCACATTATCATGGCTTTAAATTCATCATATTTCTATGACACACCTCAACATCACTTTGAAAGATCAAGTGTACCATCACTTTATCTTCTTGTATCATGATAGAAGATTTATAAACTTGTCAAATTATTGGGTTGACAACATTCACAAGTCTAATGACCTTTCATACCATTTTGATGATAAAAATTGCCTTTACATTTTGAAGGACTATTTGAAGAACTCATAGTGTTTTTCCTTTTATCATTACCACAATGATGACTATTATAATTCTGTCCCTCCACGCCCTTATTTATATCATTAATTATTTGTCATCTTTTAGACTAATCATTCACTGCTACCACATTCATATGATTGAATGGAGCAAGTCAACAGGCAGATTTCAGAGTTATCACATGTTGCTACCACATTCTTTTAAAGGAATGGAGAAAATTCAATATGATGAATTTCAAGACATTTCATCAAAAATATATTATTTTTCTTAGTCATCATTTTATCATTGCTATGGTGCATTGACTCAAACTCAATGACTTACCCATATAAGGCGTGTTACGCCATATTTCTATGGGACTTGAACCCAATCACGTTGCATCAAAATTGTAATTGATGTCTTACTCTTTTGGTGCGATAGAACTTGAATCTATCGTCTTATCCTCAAATATTTTTCATTATGGTGCATCCGGACTTTAACATGATGTCTTACCCTTTTGGTGCGATGAAACTTGAATCTATCGTTATACCCTTAACCAACGGTATAATAAATCGAAGTACAAAATGATTTATTGTTTGAGTCTTTCAAAACAACTAAAATAATATTCAAACTCAAGCTATTAAAATTTTATACCTTCTTCTATTTAAGAAATTTTGTATAGCCTATCATATTCAACCAATAGTAGTATATGTCTTCGGTTCCTGATAATTGTTAGTAACTGAATACTATTTTCTTCTAAATCATAAAAATATTTTAGAAAATACATACCTGATTCTATGTAAATAATACCTTGATTTTCATAACGAGATCAACCAAAACATGAGTTAAAGAAAATCTAAAACTCACTCTCAATTGGCTAGAGACTCGTGCTGATAACGTGTTATAAAATCAAGCTCATGGCAATATAAATATAAAGAGATAAAGACAAGAGAAGTAAGATGGAAGATAAGACTTTCTTCTTATTCATGTGTGTACTTCAAATGGTGAGTGATATCTCTATTTATAGTGTTGAGATATCACTCCCAAAGGTCACCAAATTAATAGATCCATGTTTAGATGGAAGATAAGATTTTCTTCTTATTCAAGTGTGTACTTCAAATGGTGAGTGATATCTCTATTTATAGTGTTGAGATATCACTCCCAAAGGTCACCAAATTAATAGATACATGTTTATCCATAGTGGATCATATCACCTTGGAAATATACATACATGAATACAAGTAATTCATGAATATCCAATGGACAATCCACTTAATTAGTTCAATGGATTTGTAACATTTTATGCTATTCTTCCTTATATTTTTTAATTCTCTCTTTCTTCCTTTTTTTCTCTCTCTTTCAAGTTAAGACTTTCTATCTTTTTCTCTTAAATATTTCCATTAAACATCAATCACAATATTAACTCTTCACGGTAAGCAATAACTCAAATCATATGAATTTTATTTATATTGATTGTCTGGGTTATTTTTTTAAAAAATTGAAATTTTCTACATTCTTTATCTTGTAGTTGGATGCAAAATTTTTTCTTTTTACAAATTATCGTATTTGTATTTTTTGCAAGGTTTTCCTCCCCCAAAAACTTCAATATATTGTGATTTCCTGAATTGAGATTTTCTCAATTTCTAATAAATAATTAATTAATATATTTCTGAAAAGTTTTTAAAATATTGAATTTTATTGATTGGATTTTATAATGAATATTTATTTTTCTCCAACAAATATATCTAAGTTTGTTAATGAATACAAACAAACACATAATAATTTAAAATTATCTAAATTTATTAATGAATTTCGTTGATTGCATTCCAAAGTAGTAATGCAAGCAACTATATACATATGTAAAATTATAAAGATACTAATGCAAACAAACGTATACCAATTTATAAATGAATATGGATGAATTTATCCAATACAAATGTATAACAATGTTATTTTGGAAGATATTATTGCAAATAAATGTATACCAATTTATCATAAATACGAACAAATGTATACCAACTTATTATGAATACGAATAAATGTATATCAAATTATTATGAATATTAACAAATATATACAATACAAATGTAAAATAAAAAACATATTAATACAAATATACCAATTTATAAATGAATATGAGCAAATGTATCCAATATAAATGTATACCTATAAAATTTGAAAGATTTTACTGCAAAAAATATAAATGTATACCAGTTTATTATATATATGAACAAAGGTATCCAATACAAATGTATGTCAATCTATTATATAAATATTGATTCAATAGATACTAATGCAAACAAATGTATATAAATTTGTTTAGAGAATGAATATGAATTGAGTTCAAAGGAAAAATAATTGATGAGTAGTGAACTCATACGAACCTTTAAAATAAGAATAATCATGATCAAAATAGTATTTGTTAATTTTAAGAAAAAGATATAATTATCAATTATATTTTACTAGTTTTAAGTGAAAATGGTTGGAGATTGAATATAGATTGTATTAATTATTTTTTTATTTTTAAAAATATAAAATAATTTGAAAGAAGGGAGTTTTGAATAATTAAGTTTTAAGGAGAAATAGTTGAAAGTTAGAAGAGAGATGAAATTATTTTCTTTCATTATTTAAAAAAAATACGTAAACATTAAAAAAGTGAGATAATTCTAAATAATTTTTTGATAGTTTTAAGGAGTAATGGTTAGAAGTTACAAGAGAGATGATATTACAAATCTTTTATTATTTAAAAATAAATAAATATATTGATAACTTACTTTTGGATTAATATGTGTCAATTTTTTATCTGTTTATTAATTGCTAATTAATATTGGACTATATATTACCAATTATATGTAATACTTGTCTATTTGTATCAAATCCAACATCAAATAATATCCGGCCCAAACTCGACCGACCCACTCTACTTCTTCTTTCCCACTATGCGAGAACAGGCAAAAAGGTGTGAACAACTTTCCATTTTCTCTTCATCTTAGCGGAGATCACGAGTAGCAGCAGAAAATCGCGAGAAACTATTACACTCTTCCAAGTACTCTGCAAACCCATAACCTTAGAAACCTAATCGATCAAATTGCTGTCCCTTTTTCCCATTTTCAAAGATTTTCAAAATCTCTTCTATTTGAAATTTTTGCTCAACGGTTTCCCCCCAAATTCGTCCCATCTTTCCCTATAAATAGCCCCTTGTCTTCAGTGATTGAGGAGGGAGAAAAGATTGGATTTTGAGGCCATATACGAAAAAATAGTTCACAACACGATTGTGGAGATTGGATTTTATAGTGTAATAGTATTCTAGAGTTTTGGGTTTGCTGTTTTGGAACTTGTATTTTTGCCGAAATTCCTTGTATTGTGGTGGATAGCTCATCCAAGCTCGTTCGTCCCGGAACGCTGGCCGGAAAAAGGTAATATCTACTCCTTTGTTTAGTTTTCATTTCGATTCCGAGTATTATGTGATGAGCCTGTCTCTGTTGAGTCTTCCTTGGCTTCATTTTCGCTTTGATCAAATATGAATGGTCATGGTTTATTACTTTTGCTACTGGAATTCTTGACCTGTCATTGTGTAATTCATGCCTTGTCTTGATTAGGTGTTCAAATCACTTTGTAGTTGTTTCGAATCACATGCTCTTCTTGCTTTGACTCTTGTGCCTAATGTGCTCTCAAGTATCAATGAAGCTACTTAAATATAATATGTTAGTCGTCATATGTATTGACTCGATTTTGTATCTTTATGTTCAACTGAATCTCTGTTCGAGTACTCTTGAGATGATCTATTTTTTGTTTGGTGTCAATGAATATGTTAGCTGCACCGTTCTGTTTAGAGTCATTCTTACTTGCAATTTTGATAGTCTTCTTTATCTTTTTGTTGTATCAAGTGTAGCGTCTGTTTTCTTGCCTTAGTTGCATACTAAATTTTGCCGAGGAGATCACTGAGTGGTGTGTTTATTATTTAAAAATGCTAGCCTCCAGTTATGTTCTTGATAGAATATATCCCTTCACTTAATAGAATAATGGACCAGCTCCCTTACTACGCTAATGAATATAACCAGAAAGTTAAATGCAGTAAAATCAACACAATGATTTTACGTGGAAACCTCCTTGCTTAAGGGAGTAAAACCACGACCTGTCTCACAGGATTTTCAATCGTTTTCACTAATCTTCAAAAGCAAAAGCAAAACACGATTACAACAAATGTGAGAAGAAGTTTTTAATCTCACGTTTAAGCAATAGTCTCTATTGCTTAACAAGCCTAAGTAGAAAACAATCTACCCACTAAGCTATCCCACTTGGACAACCTAGACTTTTACACTACCCACTGATTCCTTTATAGTTTCAGGAATAGTTTACAATATAAGAACAAGAGAATATATTCCTAAACAGCTACACTAAAAGCTCCAGAGATTTATGATGTTCTTGAATAATTCTGCCTTTGCTTGGTAGTAGCCTTTGCAAGAGTTCTTGAAAAGTTTCTTATCAAGTTTCAAAAACTACCAAAGATGTTTAGGAAAGTGCCTTTTAGGAAAGTGCCTTTTATATGGACAAGTCACTTTCCTTTAACTCTTTGCCATTGGTTGGAGAAGTCTCACTTTCTGAAGCCATCGGGAAGTGTGCACCTACTTTCTGTACCGTCTCCAGCTGGCAGTCTACAGGCTCGTCACCATGAGAGTCTGGTATCTCTACAAGGCCCCTGGGTTTGTTTCATCTTCAACACTCAAGTAAGAAACCTGGTACCTTTACAAGGTCCCTACGTTTGTCAAATCATCAAGACTACAAATAACATTTTCCCCCTTTTTGATGATGACAAACAATGATCTAAGATCTTCTCCAACTTTGTTCCCCCTTGCTATATTCCCCCACATGTATATTCCCCCTCACTGTATTCCCGCACATGTATATTCCCACTCACTGTATTCCCCCATGAATAATCATTTAGCTACTTACAACTTTACTTCCCCCTTTTGGCATCATAAAAAAGATATGCAGTAAACCAGAGATGTCAACAAAAATACTGAACAAGATCAAAGCTAAAGAGCAATCAATCAGTAAGGGAAAAGCATTCACAAAATAGGATAAACAGAACAACAAAGGAATAAGTTAACCAGCATACCATCATAACATTAATACATTAAAATCAAACTGAATATCCATCAACACAAAGATAAGCCACACAAAAAAATTGACACAGGGGAGGGTTGTTTAACAGGCTAGGAAGAGGGGGGAGGATGAGACATGGACTGGATGATGAGAGTGAGTCTTACATTGGCAGCATCATTATCTCTAATAGCCTTTTCCTGCAATGCAATGATCTTTGCCTTCAACTCTGCATTCTCTCTCTCCAGAGCTTGTACCACTGAAGAACCAGGTCCCTCATGCTGTGCAGTAAGCAGTTCTGCTTTGAGTACAACAATCTCGGCCTCTTTACCACTCAAGCGCACAGTGAGCTCCTCAACCTCGCGCTTAAGCTGATCCTGATCTTCAATAAGTTGAGCCATCTTGCTCTTTGGATAGACTCTTCCTTCAATGCACTCGCACTCAACCAAGGTACTCTCGGAGATAGTCTGTTTAACCGTCCCAACCTTTCCAACACTGAGAGAAATTTGAAAATGTTTGAATACTTCTGTGAGGAAGTATCCGTAGCCCATTCCATGAACACCTTTCCTCTCGATGACGGTTTTGTAGATATGCTCAAGCATTAGACCTGGGAGATTCAAGGCTTCGAAGCTACACAACATCTCCATTACAAATAAGTCAGCAGCAGTTGCTACTGTCCTCTTTTTTCAGTGCGAGGAAGGAGAACTTTCTTGATGAACTCAAAGACCAACTGGTACTCTCTCTTCATGATTTTCTTATAAATCCCAGCAACCTTGGTTGTGGGTGTCTTAGAAATCACAGAAGCAAACTCAGAAGAGCAAGTTTTGCCCAGTACAGACCGGGTCCCCTCTCTAGGCACCCTGAGAATTTTTCTCAACACACCCTCATCTAGATGTACAACAATGTCATTGACCCTTGTGAGAATGCTCCCATCCTCCTTGAATTGAACATTATAGTAAAACTCGCGCACTTCTTCTTCATGGAGGATGGGGGATTTTCTGTTGAACAGGTGTAGCCAAGATTGAATCTCTACCATATCGTGAAGAGAGTCTATGCCAGGAAGAGTTATGATTCCCATATCAAAAACTCTCCCTGCCAAGACGGCTTGCTTCCTTAGGCTGTCAACATTTTCCTGCATGTTGACACTCTCATCTCTCCTGGCTTGGGAACCAGGTCCCTGTGACCTCTTCCTTTTTCCCTCAGAACTCTTCTTTTTCGACTTCGTGTTTTCAACATTCTTTGAAACCTTTCCCTTTTACCCTCCATCCTTTTCTTCCATCATCGGAACAAACGGTCCATCAAGTACAATATCCCATAACTCGCTGTCTTCAGCCATGAGGTAATCATGCATTCTAACTTTCCACCAACTGTAGAAATGTCCATTGAAACGAGGAGGTCTTGTCGACGACTGACCTTCTTCGAGATTAAGTGGAGCAGCCATTCTAGAACAAATATCACTTCCTTGGTATTAACCAAATAGGGAGTGCCTGCTCTGATACCACTTGATAGAATATATGCCTTCACTTAACAGAATAATGGACCAGGTCCCTTACTACGCTAATGAATATAACCAGAAAGTTAAATGCAGTAAAATCAACACAATGATTTTACGTGGAAACCTCCTTGCTTAAGGGAGTAAACCACAACCTGTCTCACAGGATTTTCAATCGTTTTCACTAATCTTCAAAAGCAAAAGTAAAACACGATTACAACAAATGTGAGAAGAAGTTTTTAATCTCACGTTTAAGCAATAGTCTCTATTGCTTAACAAGCCTAAGTAGAAAACAATCTACCCACTAAGCTATCCCACTTGAACAACCTAGACTTTTAACACTACCCACTGATTCCTTTATACTTTCAGGAATAGTTTACAATATAAGAACAAGAGAATATATTCCTAAACAGCTACACTAAAAGCTCCAGAGATTTCTGCTGTTCTTGGAATAATTCTGCCTTTGCTTGGTAGTAGCCTTTGCAAGAGTTCTTGAAAAGTTTCTTATCAAGTTGCAAAAACTACCAAAGATGTTTAGGAAAGTGCCTTTTATATGGACAAGTCGCTTTCATTAAACTTTTTGCCATTGGTTGGAGAAGTCTCACTTTCTGACGCCATCGCGAAGTGTGCACCTACTTTCTGTACCGTCTCCAGCTGGCAGTCAACAGGCTCGTCACCATGAGAGCCTGGTACCTCTACAAGGTCCCTGGGTTTGTTTCATCTTTCAACACTCAAGTAAGAAACCTTGTACATTTACAAGGTCCCTAAGATTGTCAAATCATCAAAACTACAAATAACAGGTTACATCCTTTTTTTTTTTGAAGTCATAGCCTTTCTTATGGGTGTACCCTTGTCTTTTTTTTTGCTTCTTTTTTTTGTCTGATTGTTGCCGGTAATATTAAAGTTTGCTTTAGAATTCATGTTTGACTTAGTATAGTTATATCCACATTTAGACAACACTTGAGCATACCATTCTTAAACTCACGTTTTTCAGTTTTACTTTGTAACTCTGAGTCTCGTTAATTTTTGTCTCAACATCTCATCATATGTATCAAAATGAATTTATATGCCCCTCCCTGTTATTGACTTTCTAAGGAATGTTGTCGTCTTGTTAGTTCATTCACTTTGAGTGTTTTATTTCTCTGTGACAAGCAATGCTGCCCTCTTTGTTATTCATCATCTCTGTGAAATTCATGCCTATCATTAATAAGCTTCAACCAATTGCGAATATATATAGGTCAGAGTTTAGTTTTGCAATGAATTGTGACAGGTTTAAGTTTAGCTTTACGGTTGCCTTGCGCTCTTTGCTGTCTCCCATATCTTTCCTGTCTCTGTTTTCAGCTACGGTTTGATATAAATTAGCACACTTTTTTATGTTCTAAATATGAAATGATGCATATTTTACTTTGTTTCTTTTTAGTAAGAAACTACTGTGTGCCCTTTTCCTTGTTGCCATTCATAGTTTGTTTTGAAATGTTTTACATTTTGTTATCACATGTGTTAAAAACTGATGGATCTTCTGCTCATTGCCTATTTGTCAGCTAGATTTACTAATGGTATCATTGAATTACCCATGCTAATTCTTTGCTTTTGCTTTCTTTCGCATGTGATATTTCCACAGTCCTATATGGACTCGTCTCCTTATTCTTGCACTTCCAAGTTGAGACATATAGGCTCGATCTTTGTTCCTATTTCTCGAGTCAGACCCATATATCTGAAAGCTGTTACAGGCTCTAGAGACCCAACGACTTGCTGGAAATTAGTAGACAAATGTTCAAAAGCCCAAGAAATGGGCTGTATACATGAAGTATACTACATTTATGCACTGATATACAGGTTCATGGCAACAAATGTGTGGCCAGAAGTGCAAAAATACAGAGATGAGATAAACAACAGGTTTTCGGAAGCAGGAGATACACGCAAAGAGCTTATATACACTAATATACAATTGATGTATACAAAAACAGAAATTTGGTTAAAGACTAAAATTTGCAGCGAAATTGGCCCCTGAAGGGGCCCAGTTTCATCATCTCTTTTACTCCTTTAATTTCTTTGATTATGCTTTGAATTATTTCTTTTAACTCTAACCATAATTAATTTTAATTTACCTACTTAGATCTCCAAAAGAGGAGTTGTTTTCTTTATGTTGGTTTACCTTTAACACATCACTTGTGTTCATTTATTCTATGTCTAGTATACTGGTCAATTTTTATATCTTTATTAAGTATATTTGTTCTTAAAAGGACGTTTTTTTAGTTTGTCAACTAAATTAAAAAAACATGCTTTTTTTTTACTCTACCACTTTCTCAGAAGTTGGTCAAAACTTTGGTCTCTTTCATTTATCTAATCAATTTAAGATAGACCTCATGCTTGGTTCAAATTATATATATATATATATATATATATATATATATATATATATATATATATATATATATATATATATATATATATATATATATATATAATAAAATCAAGCTCATAAGAATATAATCATAAAGAGAAGAAGACGAGTGAAGTAGATAGAAGAAGGGAAATTTTCTTCTCATTCAAGTGTTTGTAAATCTCATCTGTATGTCATACAATAGTGAATGAACAATCATATTTATAGAGTGAGAAATCACTCCAAAAGTCACCATATTAAGTATCATAATAAATAGATACATTCTTATCCAAAACGGTTCATGAATCTAGTGAATATGGATGGTTGTTCATGTACCAACCTTATGGACTATCCACTCATTAAATGAATTTATAACACTCCCCCTTGGATGTCCATAGATAATGTGCATCATTAAAACCTTACTAGAAAAAATCCTGTGGGAAAAAATTCTAGTGAAGGAAAAAGAGTAAACATATCTTTTGATACGCACTATTTGTTGCCTCATTAAAAAACCTTGCCAGGAAAACCCAGTGGGAAAAAACCTCGATCAAGGGAAAAAGAGTGCAACGCGTATTATACTCCCCCTGATTAAAACATCACTTAATTTCTTGTGATGACGTCTCCAATCTTCGTACATTGTGGTTGGTATATTCTTTTTCAAAGAAAAACCACACATTTCTTGAATATGGTGTGTCATTTATCTCAACCAGACGCTCTTGCGACTTGCTTCATGGAGGACTTTTATTTCTGCATAGCAACATTTGCTTCATTAATCGCATGTTTGAGATCGTGCTTTATGCGGATCAGATAAATATTCTACATCTGCATAAACAATCAATTTTGTCTTGTATTCCTCGGAATAGAATAAACCCATAATTATGGTCCTTCAAGGATATTCATTCATGTGCTCAAAACCATTTCCATGTCCTTTTATCGGGGAGAAACTGAATCTTGCCAGTAAATTAACTGCAAAATAAATTTCTGGTCAAATATTGTTAGTAATATGCACTAGTGCCATGATTGCACCAAGATATAGAGTTTCATCACCAAGAAACTCTACATCCTTCTTTGAGATCAAACTGAATCATCATTTATGTCAAGTGATCTCATAATTATTGGGGTACTCAATGAATGCGATTTATCCATATAAAATTGCATCAAAACTTTTCAGTGTATGTGCACTGTTAGACAAATATTTCATTTGTCAAATTATCAGTCTGTAGGTCAAGATAAACTTTTGTCTTACCAAGAGCTTTTCATACAAATATAAGGACAATTAGGGTGATTCTTTTGTACACTTCTCTTCCTTGACTATTTCAATCCATATAAGGATTCTTGAAGCTTTATTTAAAAAGTTTCTTTCAAACTCTTATATGCTTCAAACACCTCGATTGTTTCAAGGATTTTCATATAACCTTCACTGTCTAGCTAGACATTACAAATATTCATTACATGCATTCAAGTTTTTCATATGTTGTCAGATCAAAACAAACCTCATTCCATCCACCAAAGGATAAAACATCTCTAATAATGTCAGGATTTTTGCGATAAACCTTTATGCCCCAAGGCACAAATCGTATTTGATATTTTACGATTATACTATCACATAATAATTTATTTGTAACCCACTGACATTATACCTTGATTTATGGACTACCAGTCCAAAATGTCACTTTTCTAAGTGAAAGATATACTTGAATTGTGCATTTTACTTAGCCAACCATTTATCTGTCCATACTATATGACATATTTGATTTCAAGATCCTCATCACAATTTATATCATTGAGCGCTACCTCATATCAAAGATACCGTCGACGGTTATTTGATATCGATTCCAACAAGACATAACTTATCGAGATCTCTTCATTTTTCATTATTTCAGGTACCTGAACCTTTTTCAAGATTTTATGAAGTGTTATGCAATGTGCTCATTTATAGCACTTGCATCATTATCATGACCATATTGATCATTTGCTCCTTCCTTCTTCAAGGAATTTTATATTTGGAATCGATTGGTCTATTACACTTTCGGCGTATCATAGACTCTGTCCTTGAAGGACTTCACACTGGAGCATTTGCAGCTGAATTATATCATAGGGTCAATCCATTCATATGGAAACTGATTTGCAACATTATGCAACTGAATTATCCCTTGAACTTTAAGTTCACATATTTATTTAACGAGGATCTAGATAATTCATAATTAACCTCACACATAATTTTCAGTCGTCAATCATCTCTCCCCCTAATGTTAGAAAATTTAACATTCATTCCAAGCTTATTTGGAAGTTCATCTTTGTGAGTGGTGGAGCAATTAAAATTATAACCGCACATTCAACATTTTAGATGAAAATTATATGGTTCCTGACCCTGAACCAATTTTAATGGGGAAACCTTGTTGGTTTGATGCATACATGTGTTGCTACATGTTAAATAAAATTATCTCATACCAAATCTTATTTGGGAGTTCTATTCTCATAACCATGATTTAGCTATAATTGGAGGCATACAATTTCTGCTAAATCAACCAGCATTATCAATATAATTTCATAGTTTGGAACTGTGCTCTTAATTTTAAAAGTTCGAGCAAACAACAACCTTACAAAAACCAATTTGTAAGTTGACAACAAAATACATGTGACCATCGCATAGATGCATCAATCATATAATTGCAAATGATCCACATGACAGGTGAACAGGCCCATATTCACCCTTTTATATGTTCAAAAAATTTTAGGGGATTACAATCCCAACCTTTGCTGGTACAATGATCATTTTTTTCTCAAACCTTTCATAGAGGTGAGTTGTGGCATATATCCAACCTATAATCATTTTATCACATCTGGACCCATTCTCTTATAGAATGATCGAATATTCACGATATTCATCACAAGTCACATTCTCTTCAAGGAATGAACTAATTATTTATATGTACTTCATAAATTTGCATTAAAAACACATTGTCATGGCTTTAAAATCCATCATATTTTCATAACACACCTCAACATCACTTAGAAAGATCAAGTGTACCATCACTTTATATTCTTGTATCATGATAGAGGATTTATAAACTTGTCAAATTATTGGGTTGACAACATTCACAAGTCTAATGACCTTTCATACCATTTGGGTGATAAAAATTGCCTTAACATTTTGAAGGACTATTTGAAGAAATCATAGTGTTCTTCCTTTTATCATTACCACAATGATGACTTTATAATTCCGTCCCTCCACACCCTTATTCATATAATTAATTATTTGTCATCTTTCATACTAATCATTCACTGCTACCACATTCATATGATTGAATGGAGCAAGTCAACAGGTGGATTTCAGAGTTATCACATGTTGCTACCACATTCTTTTAAAGGAATGGAGAAAATTCAATATGATGAATTTCAAGATATTTCATCAAAAATATATTATTTTTGTTAGTCATAATTTTATCATCGGTATGGTGCATTGGCTAGAACTCAATGTCTTACTCATATAAGGCATGTTACACCATAATTCTATGGGACTTGAACCCAATCACGGTGTATCAAAACTCTAATTGATGACTTACCCTTTTGGTGCGATGGAACTTGAATCTATCGTCTTATCCTCAAATATTTTTCATTATGGTGCATCTGGACTTTAACCTGATGTCTTACCCTTTTGGTGCGATGAAACTTGAATCCATCGTCTTACCCTTAACCAACGGTATAATAAATCGAAGTACAAAATGATTTATTCTTTGAGTCTTTCAAAAAAATCAAAATAATATTCAAACTCATGCTATGAAAATTTTATACCTTCTTCCATTTAAGAAGTTTTGTATAGCATGTCATATTCAATGAATAGTAGTATATGTCTTCGGTTCTTGATAATTGTTAGTGATTGAAAACTATTTTATTCTAAATCATAAAATATTTTAGAAAATACATACTTGATTTTATGCATATAATACTTTGATCTTCATAATGAGATCAACCAAAAGATGAGCTAAAGAAAAACAAGAACTCGCTCTCAATTAGATAGAGACTCGTGCTGATAACGTGTTATAAAGTCAAGCTCATATGAATATAATCATAAAGAGAAGAAGACAAGAGAAGTAGATAGAAGAAGGAGAATTTTCTTCTTATTCAAGTGTATGTAAGTCTCATTTGTATGTCATACAATAGTGAATGAACAATCCTATTTATAGAGTGAGAAATCACTGCAAAAGTCATCATATTAAGTATCATAATAAATAGATACATTCTTATCCAAAACGGTTCATGAATCTAGTGAATATGGATGGTTGTTCATGTACCAACCTTATGGACTAACCACTCATTCAATGAATTTATATATATATATATATATATATATATATAAATATATATATATTCTTTTTTAAAAAAACAATTCAAATAAGTGTAATTAATGTAATTTTTTTGGAAATATTCCAATTTAATGTTGAAGATGTACCTGACCGATATTATCTGAGAAAAATAAAGCAAAAGATCACAGAGGACTATTGTGGACTATTATGAATATGTGTGCCACTGGAGGAAAGAAGCTGCAAAGGTACAACCTGTGATGATTGAAAGCAAAATAACCTCTGCTTTCATTTGAGCTCAAGAGCCCGAGTATTATGAAAGGATGTTTCCATGATGGGACAAAAGTTTTCAGAGATAGATCAAAATGGGAGAAGCCATAGAGGATGGCCTCAAATCTGGAAAGGTACATGTATCATTAATTTGCAGGCCGCCAACAAATCCGCGTAATTCGCTAGGAAAAATAAAGTGGATGTATCTACTAAATCTTTCAGCCCTAGGCCAAGGTCGCAAAGGTATATTGGGTTTGGTTCCGCCATTGGAAACTCCAATCGATTTCCTACCTCAAATATTTGCCCACCATCTCCATAACCTCTAATCCCTATCTACTATGCACAATAAAACTACCAAGCACCATCGCCTATCTACCAAAATCAACCACCAACCTACCAAAATACACTACTAAATCACCAAGCCAATGTACTTGTCACGATCCGAAAGTACCCCCTAGAAGTTAGGGAGAACCCTTGGGTCATGACCCAACGTACTTGACCCTTTGGGTCCTGTACATGCCCTTTAACTATCGTTCGTTACATACGACATGAAAAGTAGTGCGGAATTTAAAAATTTTCACGACAATTAATATAAAAAGGAATTCATTGATGAATACTTAGAAAATCTCATGTCACAAGCCAACTTAAAGACATGACATAAATAACTTAGGGACAGGACCCATTTAGATTTAAAGAAATACATAATAAGTCTTAACATAAATAAACTTTGAAGATAGGAATTATACCCTCGGATATATGAGGACACACTATGTATTGAGAGGAACTTTCCCAAACATTGCCTTCTAGACTTCAACCTTGCTTCCAAAACCTATACTTATTGAGTATAGAAAAATATGGGTTAGTACAAATAATGTACTAAGTATGCCATATGCAAAAACATGCAAAAATTGATATTTTAGTAAAATACATTTTCATGCCAATTAAGTAAAACATTCGTGAATACAAAAGTAAAACATCATAAGAATCATCATTTAACACTTAGAGAAGAATTTCCATAATTTTAGCAACAGAAAGCATTTTACAGTAACTTTCCAATTTTTACAGTGAACTACTATAATCTTACAGTGAACTATTCTATTCTAAAGGAGTGAACTTCAAAGGCCAAGCAAAGAGGAAGTGAACTCATTTCCGTTGGAGTTTCCCTAACTAAGGATTATCCTAAGACTCACCAAGGTAAGACATAAAGAAAGTAAGCATATGCCTCCTTCAATATACACGAAAGGGGTCCTCAAAACTACACCTTTTCGGCTTACTCACCTCAGGAGAACAAGCCCCCACTCAATGACAAGAAATTAGAAGAACACCCAAACAACCCACCAAGACTTCCCTTTCGGAATGCCTACTTAGTGCAATGAGTAGATGGCGTCCCATACCACCACCTACCCTAAGTAGTCCACTCTTAGAAGGCTTGGCACCAAGACTCCCCTTTCGGAAGGTCCTACCTAGTGTAATGGATAGAAAGTCAATTCATTATATGGTTGGAAGGATCTTTCCAATGGCGCTGAGTTTGGTCAATTTTGATATCTTATGAGGGAGATATTTCGGAAGTTGGGTTGTTGAGGTAAGGAAAGTCCAATCCAAATTTAAGTAAGGGAAAACTAGTCTTTTCACCCAATTATTTTCTAATACATTTTTAGGGTCATATTGGGGTGGAATAAGCCTTAAGTCAATTTTGGAAAATCAATTCACGCTTAGGGCTTAGGATAAAAGAGAAGAGAAGAAGGAGAAGCAAGAAAGATCAAGGTTCGTCAAGAACACCAATGATTTGTGAGTAGAATTTGTTGGAGGTAATCTCTACTAAGGTATATGAGTTATTTCGTGTTGGGTTAATTCATCCGTATGCCAATCTTTTTCAGTTCAGAAGTTTAAGAATTGATTACATGATTAGAAGTCAATTCTTAATAATGTCATCGAATCCTTTTTGGTTAAGTTGATTGTATGCCCATTGATGTTGGTTGGTATCGATTTTTAGTTAGATCTGATGGGTATTAGATATTGATGATCCTAGGGGTTTGGGGATGAAACCATGGAGGTTTAGGTGATTTAGGGCCAGAGAATGAGCTAAAAAATTCGTCAGACACACTTGGGCTGGGCTAGGCGCATCACGTCGCGCCACTAGTGCGCCAGAACCAAGGCTCAGTCAACTGAGGCTGGCGCGACGCACCACCAGTACGCCTCGATTGGCATTTTTCACCCAATTTTCGTAGTTTAGCCCTTTTAATTCATTCTAAGGTATATTAACACCTCCCAATGATTCTAATTACTTCAAATTATTTCTAAACACCTATAAATCATTAAAGAACACAAATCATAACCTTTAATCCAAAATCCAATTCAGGGACGGTTAAGATCAAAGTCTAAGAAGTAAAGAGTCAAGTCTAAAGTCAAGTAGTAAGTCAAAGCAAAATTCTTAAGGGTTTTCAAGAGTCTTTATTAAATGTTTTAACTTCTTTTTAAGGCTCCAGTTTCAAATTAAAGTGAATAGTAAAAGTTGATTTCTTTTCTTCAAATAAATATAAAAGAAATAAGTAATCCTTAAGAGTTGATTAAGACTCAAGTTTTTAAGTTAAGAAAGTAGTAGAGAGTTGATTCATTTTCTCAAAAGATTAAGGGGACTAAGTACTGTCACATCCGGGAGCACCCCCTAGAAGTAACTAGTGTCGTCGTCCTTGAAGAGGACTAAGATTAACATCTTAGCATTCGTCATTATATTTCATATGTTAATTGGGGAAATTTAAAACTTTTCATCTACTTTTACATTGAGGTTTATATGTATGTATATATTATGTGTAAGCGAGTTTACATAGACTCCTTGCAAACGAAGCACTACATAGGCTTCTACTTTTATTTCACATACATAGCATATACAGATATTCTAATAGGAAATATCTCACACTTAACCCATATAAATCGAATACAACATTCAAGAATATCCCTTACTTCACTTCAATAAATCCACATATATGCATACAACAATCATCTTCAAATGAAAGGAAAGAACTAAATGTCTTTAGACTAGAACAACATGAATAACTAGATAGTGGCATTGTACTCGGAAGGTGAGGACCTACTGCATTGTACTCGGAAGGTGAGGACCTACCAAACTTGGAGAATGAGAGTCCAAATTATGTTCAAATGACCCTTCTAGAATCTTAATAGTGGGAACATACATAATTGTAAAAACCTAGAAAATATGGGTTAATACACACTTGTACTAAGTATGAGAAGATGCACATAAAACATTTGAAATCATGCTAAAGGGGACATTTATTCAAAACCATGCTAAGTTACTTTGAAAAGCCTTATGCACATTAAAGAACACTTATGAGCTCATAATCACATATTCCTTAAGACAAAACCATACACAACACAAGACTAACATCATCAAGTACAACCAAGTCAACATGTATCATAGCATATTTGGGTACATAACCAAACCAACTTCAAAATCATGATATAACAACAAAGCATATATAAGATGTTCACAACATTGCAACATATACAAGACCCTTACTCATAACCCAACATCAAGTCCAGAAGTACAATGACCAAGTAAAACCTATAACCTTAATCAATCAAGTAAACCCAACAAAGGACCATAACCAATGCCTAACTTCACATAACATAGCACTAAGAGAATTCATCATCATATTTAGCAATATAGACCAATAGCATGTTCATACATGAAACTAACATCATATAGGATCATCAACATGTAAAGTCAACATATGCATAGGATTTACTTTATAAAACATAATAACAACCTTTGAAGACTTCTCTCAAGTCCAACTAGTGCAATGTATAGGTAGAGTTCCATACCCCTTCCAAGACTAAGTCAAACCCCTTAGTTAACCCTAGTTAGTGTTCACTTTATTACTTTATTTTATTTTTTGAAACACTTGCCTTAACTAACATAGACCACATGAGCTGAATGTAGAATTCGGTGTCTTGAAATGCTACACCAAAAGAAGGTGGACTACTTGCCAAGGTAGTACCAAAGCATGAACATAGAATTTTAGGTGGATCCATTGGCTAGTATTCCTATAGGGAAAACATAGTTCAAGAACTAGGAGATATAGTTTGGACCCTCTTTATGCACATTGAACTATAGTCTCCAATCTCATTAGTACGATAGTGAACCTACCTTCGCACATTGGGAAGAGACACATCTCACATTTTAGTTCACTCGGTGCTAAGCTAATGTCCATTTTTGAAATGTTTTTAGTCTATATTAATCATCATAACTTATAATAGGTCATAGGAGAATAACCCCTTGTATATTCATAATCATTAGATCATTAGGAATTTCATGAGAATGTCTTTTCTATACAATCTTCATATGTGAGATCAACACATTATCATCATCATGTCATAAAAATGCACATAGGCAATTCATAACCAACCTTGTATCATTTCATCTTAAACATAATCTTACATCTTCACATAATCAAGACATTTCAATTACATCATCATACCAACAACTACTTAATATAATCATAAGACATGCTTCAATTGAACTTCATCACCAAATACAAGCCATCACGATTGAAGTAAAGGTTCAAGATTACAAAGTCTTACCAATTCTCCTTCCACAAGCCATCATCATTAGTATTACCCTAAACCAATCCAATTTCATCCATAAATAGGTGTAATAACATCATTCAACAATAATTAATATACGAACTAAGTCAATTGCATCAATACTTTCAGCATGAGTTCATAACCTAGGGTTATGGAATTTGAGTCAATTCATGATCTATTTCACAAACTAGGTTAAATCGTAAAAAACCATCATAATTAAACAATAATACATCATAATATCATCATAACTATTTTAAAAAACCATAAAAAATACAATTTAGAAGATCAATTTCGGATTAGGAGGAAATTCATATAGAATTCATCCTTTTGAAATCAATTTTGAAAGAACCCTTTGGGGAAAGGAATCTCAAAGGTGAAAGGTTCCCATACCTTGTTAATCCTTGAATAATGACGGAGAAAAGTGACCTTCTTTCTTCCCTATAACCCTTAGACCTTGGTCTTCTATGGAGTTTTCTTTGAGAGAGAAAGTAGAGAGAAAGAATAACAATTTGGATTTGGAAATTTATGAAGTGTTAAAGTTGAGGCAGGACCTACGAGACCACGATCGACGATCCGTAGGCTAACCTATGCCTCTTTCCCCCGACCGTCCTGCACATCTGTAGTTTAGTTCAGCGAGTTTTCCATTTGGAAATTTCGGAAAAAATTCTACATTTTGGTAGATCGAGGCATCGACGCCCCATCGATTGGCTTACGCCTCGTTGCCTCCAACCGTTGATGGACACTGTCCTGTGACAACTCTTTGGACAAAATGTAAAGGTCCTCCTCAAGGACCCCTAGGTTGGTCCTTGGGGGTCATACCCGGAGGTTTTAACCCTAAACCTATTCTAATATATGTTTGACACTTTTCCACCAATATTCATCAAATTTTGGTTCTTCAAACCTTGTGAAATAGGCTTAGGCACACTAGCACCTCTTTCACTAGCTTCGGACGTCATATACGTTTCTTGACGTCTTGACTAAAACTTCCTAAATGACTAATAAACATTATTTTTTACCGTAAAACAGTGTTACAAACCTTAGACACTCATTTAAGGCTCTAGACTAGGTCTTGGACTTTCAGAGTGTTATAAGTATTCCCTAAAAGTCTACAGATATTTTCACAGTTAAGTTAAAAGAGGAAACCAAGATTTCCAAAAGAGTTTAGAAAAAAATAAGGGGACATTGATCCCAAGAGAGATTTTAAAGATAAGGTGTTTAGAAAATTATCTCAACACAAAGAAAGGAAGTTATTTTAAAGGCATGAGATAAAGTATACTTTGGGAGTAATATTGAGCACCGATATGGGGATGAGAGATCATACTAACGGTTCATACCTTTTATATGATCATGTAAGTTACGCTAGTGGATTCACTAAGTTAAGGAGTTCTATGCGAGGGCAAAGTATAGGAAAGTTCTGGCAGAGTGGGCAAGACGTTGTATCACAACTTAGGCTCATAGTGGCGGTTGTCGGTACCACATAAACTATATTACTTTTATATATAAGTAAAGTTGAGTATGCTATTACATTTTCTTTAACGAACTGAGTTGTTTGCACTGTTTTACAAGCCTTAAAATATAATGCATGTGTCCTTATTGCTTTATATTAAGTTCAGTGTTTCATGAGTTGAGCAGCCAATATAAGTGTTTCTTTTTACTCTTTTCGAGCTTAAGTTATTTTTTAGTATTCCAACTCGCATACTCGTACATTCAATGTTCTGATGTCAGTTGGTCTACATCATCTTATTATGTAGATGCAGGTACCAAGATCAACATCCAACACCTTGTTGATCCAGTTTGAGCACTTAGAGTTAGTGGTGAGACTCCTTACATTCTGGAGGATCCTTTTGTTGCTTTCCAATCTTTTTTTTTATAGATGATGAGGGGTTTGTCCCAACATTCATTTTAATATTATAGAAGCTTCATAGAAACATAGTCAGTCAGCTAGGTCAGTTAAGTCTCTTTTATTAAAGATACTTTATCACGAGACTAAGTGTCATTTTGGCCAAACTATTTTATTTAATTAATTCTTTTGAAATGTTTTCTTGCTTTATGGTTAAATTAAGTCTTCTGGTGAGTTAAGTAAGCCAGACCAAGAGTTCGCTCAAGGCCAGCAATGGTCATTGGGTGTTGGCCAGATCCAGGGTGTAGGCTCGAGGTGTGACCATATATTAATATATTTAGATGAGAAGGAGAAATAATATCCTCATATAATTAATAGATTTGTAGAATAAAATTCAGCCATTTCCAATTAGCTCTGGCAGGTACATCATACTAGGCAATTAGACAAACTAATAATTTCAACGGACCACAAAAAACTATATCTAACAAGACAAAAGGTTAACAATAGCATTAAAACTTGTATGCCACAAGAAAATTTATACTTCTCCACCCGGCACGTCAATTGCTTACTTCCAGGTAAGAATTAACTTTTTCCGCTGTTTTATTATTTTTTATTTTATAATAGTGAAATTTAGACATGATTCCAAGAATCAAACAGTACTTTTGCTTATAACATGATTTCAATCAAGAGTTTGAATTTTTTTCTTTTTCTCTCAGCCACATCTTACATAAAATAGAGTTTGGATACTTGATTATCTTTTACAGAAAACAAATTAAGAAAACACGTGAATTTTATGAATTTTCAAAAGAAATTTAGAAACTAAAATTACCACTAATACTCCATAATCTTTTCACATTACTTGCAAAAAAAAATAATCTTATCATATATACTTTAGTTATCTGTAAAGATGTAAGTATGACTCTTAATGTCAATCGTTGGAAACTATAAGCACATCAGACGGGTACATGAATCATACTACTTACATGAATATCAGACAACATATAATTTATGTTAAAACCCATAAAGTTTCTGAATTTTAATTCAAGATTTATCTCTTTGAGTGTGATCAGATTCCTTTAAGCAAATCCACATGGTAGTCCACAAACTGGAAGAAAGTTCTGTAGTCTTCAAAAGTGAATCCAAGTTCACCTTTAAACTCTCTCAATACTTGGGTAGAAAAGTATTTTATATAAATATTATATCTCTTCTAAGAGTTAGAAGAATGCCAATTTATAGAAATTTCTCCCTAGTACAAAGGGAAAGAATATCATGTCTTCCCTATGTACATCTCTCTTTCCATATAATAGAATAAGTCATCTACTTCTCCCTTTTCCCAGGATAGAAAAAGTGATATATTTCTCCCTTGACATAGAATAGAGAAAGACACATACTTCTCCCCTTTCCTTTAGAATAAATTATGAGTTCTAGTTTAATATGTGCATGGTAGGGACCATAATATTAATTACTGAGGCTTTTTATTATTGAAATAATTCCAAATAATTAATTTGAATTATTCTTATTATGATAAATTACAAATCATTCTACTAAAAATTTATAATTGCACTTCTTTATTTATATTTTGAAATTCTCCATTTTACACATATTTAGTGTTTATCAATTATATATAGGCCAAATCAATAGACAAACCATCTAACATGCCTCCAATTTTTAGTTGCAGACTCCATCTAATCCATTTTAACCTTCAATCCATATGCTAATGTGTCATTTAAACAAATAATCCCAATTTTATGATTTCTTCATGCTCTTCATCAGACATTTTACACTCCAAAAATCAATAGACATCTGTTAGTTTTGTTGAGAAAACGCGGACAAGTACAAAAATATATATGGTTAAAGTAATGGAAATAAAATGGTAAAAATAATGACACCAAGAATTTTACGTGGAAATTCTTCTAAATAAGAGAATAATCACGGCCAAGAGGAGCAACTGATATCACTATATTAAGGAATTTTATACTGTGTAATCACGAATACAATATTCAAAGTGACTACTACACACTCAAAAGGAATAAAACTCTTTAGGTTTTCACCTTACTAAAATATCGCTAACACTCTATTTTTCTTCGCATACTATTTTTTTGTATAGTCTATGGAGGAATACCTCACTTTGCTCTCAAAATGGGTTTTTCTCTCTCTAACTTGGTGTGCCTACAAATGAGCAAGAATGCTCTATTTATAGAAGGATAAAATCATGCCTATGTCACTAATGACATAGGTAAATATAGCAAAGTCAAAAAAGGGTTGAAAATCTTATCAA
Source organism: Solanum lycopersicum (assembly GCF_036512215.1). Taxonomy (NCBI): domain Eukaryota; kingdom Viridiplantae; phylum Streptophyta; class Magnoliopsida; order Solanales; family Solanaceae; genus Solanum; species Solanum lycopersicum. Next base: position 30,861,296 of record NC_090808.1, read on the forward strand.
TTTGCCAACCACCAAATCATTTATTTTCAACTCTAATTACTATTCCTTTTTAACAATGACTTGTATCAATTGAATAGAAAAAAGTTGACCAAAAATATGAGATGGACTCCACAAATCTCCCCCTCCAGTCCCATTCATTGAAAGAGGTATCTTCATCTTCTTTAGAGAGAGCTCATACCAACAAGTTCTTTGCATAATTCGAACTTGTTTTTCAGTACCGTCTTGGTTAGCATATCTGCAGGATTTTCACTTGTGTGAATCTTTTTGACGTTAAATGATTTACTCTCCACTTCCTCACGAATCCAATGATATCTAACCTCAATGTATTTTGTTCTTGCATGGTACATGAAGTTCTTACTCAAGTCTATTGCACTCTAGCTGTCACAATAGATAATATACTCCATCTAATTCAAACCAAGCTCTTGAAGAAATCACTTTAGCTATATATCTCTTTGCCGGCTTCAGTTGCCGCAATATACTTAGCTTCAGTTGTAGATAGTGCAACACACTTCTGAAACTTTGACTGCCATGATATAGCTCCCCCTAAAAAAGTAAACAATATCCAGTAGTGGATTTTTTGTTATCAAGGTCACTTACCAAATCAGAATTTGTATAACTTTTCAAGATTAGATTTTATGTTCCAAAACACAAGCATTCATTTGAGTTTCCTCTAAGATGCCTGAGTATCTACTTCACAGCTTACCAATGCTCTTTTTCTAGATTTTCGAGAAATCTGCTGACAACGCCAACTGCCTGAGCAATATCAGGTGTAGTGCATACCATTGCATACATTAGACTTTTGATGACGAAGGAATATAGAACTTTGGCCATGCTTTTTTTTTCTCCCTAGTTGTAGGAATCACCTTCTTGCTCAACTTTATATGATCAGTAAGAGGTGTACTGACAGGCTTAGCATTTTTCATATTGAAGCGCTCCAGTACACGTTCAATGTAGACGAGTAATTCTCATGCCCAAAATTCTTTTTGAATTACCCAAGTCTTTCATAGAAATAAACTTACACAACTGTTTCTTCAGCTCGTCAATATTTGAAGTATTCTTGCCCACAATCAACATATCATCCACATACAACAAAAGGATGATAAAATCGTTGTCAATTTTTTTTTACAAATACACAATGATATGAAGTCTTATTATAACCTTGCTCCCCCATAACAGATTCAATATTCTTGTACCACTGTCTCGGAGCTTGTTTTAGGCCATGAAGACTCTTTTTGAGTTTTCACACAAATTTTCTTTACCTTCTACTTTGAAGCCCTCATGTTGTTCCATATAAATCTCTTCTTCTAGCTCACCGTGAAGAAAAACCGTCTTCACATTCATCGACTCAATCTCTAAAGTATGACTAACAACCAAACTTAGAACTGTGCGAATCAAGGATACTTTTACAACAGGAGAAAATATTTTGTCAAAGTCAATACCCTTTCTTTGACCAAATCCCTTAACAACCAATCTAGCTTTGTACCTGGTCTTCAAGTTGTGTTCTTAAACATTAACTTTGAACACCCACTTTTTTTTCAAAGCTCTGATGTCCTTGGGCAATTTTACCAATTCATAAGTGTGGTTCTCATGCAGAGACTCCATATCATCTTGCATGGCTTCAATTCATTGATTTTTGTGCTCATTTTCCATGGATTCCTCATAACATTCAGGTTCCCCCCGTTAGTGAATAACACATACTCATTGGGTGAATAACAGGAAGAAGGAAACAATTGTTTTGTGGACCTTCAAAGAAGAATATTTGATTCGTTCACAACTTCATGAGCAGGAGGATCATTAATAACAATATAATTATTATTATCAACATCAACATGTTGATTTCATACATGATTTTGGGCGTCACCATGATTATAAAACCCAACAACATCATGCACACTTGTGTGAGAAACTTCATTATGATGAACTATACCATCAAAATTTGAAGATTCTATCTTCTCCGCTTTGTCAATATTTTCAATTTTTTGATTCTACATGAAAATAATATCATGGCTTCTCACAAGTTTCTTTCAATTCAATCATATAGCCTGTAACCAGATTCATCAAGTCCATATCCAATGAAGATGCACTGCCTTGTCTTGACATCTAACTTTGACCTCTCATCTTTTGGCACATGTACAAAAGCTTTGCAACTAAATACTCTCAAATGGACATAGGAAACATCCTTTCCATACAAAATACTATTAGGTACATCACTTTGCAAAGCAACAACAGAAAATAGATTAATAACATGTGCAATTGTCAATAAAGCCTCACTCCAAAGTGATTTCGATAACTTTGCTTCAGAAAGCAAATATCTAACTCTTTCCATCAAGGCCCTGTTCATTCTCTCAGCCAAACCATTAAGTTGAGGAGTCTTGGGAGGAGTCGTCTGGTGTCTAAAACCTTGATGCTTGCAGTATTCGTCAAATGGTTCACAATATTCACCACCATTATCAGTACGAATACATTTAAATTTCTTTCCAGTTTCTCTTTCAATTGAATCCTGAAACTTCTTGAAGACTACACTTGATCTTTAGTCTTCAAGACATAAACCCAAAGTTTTCTTGAGCAATCATCAATGAAAGTTACAAAGTAGAGTGCACCACCCAATGTCTTTGTTTTCATTGGATCACATAAATCAGAGTGCACCAACTCAAGCAACTCTGTCTTTCTCGAAGGAGGGTAGGACTTAAAGGAAACTCTATTTTGTTTACCATCCAAGCAGTGCTCAAGCTTTTCTAATTTAGCACTTTTGCAATTTGACAAAAAAATTTTATTGGCTAGAACATTAAGTCCTTTCTCGCTTACGTGACAAAGTCTTGTGTCATAATGTTCAAGAGTTATTGCTCTCAACCGAATTAACCATATAAACACAAGCAGAGGTCGTAATCCAGTATAAACCACAATGTTTATTACCACGAGCCACAACCAAGGAACCCTTAGTGAGATTCCATTTTCCATCACCATTAGTACTAACATATCATTCATCATCTAAATCATCAACAAAAATTAGGTGTAGATGAAATCTGAAGCATGTTTCACATTGTTCAAAACTATTTTAGTTCCAACACTAGTTTCCAAATAAATTGTACCAATACCAGCCACCCTAGACACAGTCTCATTACCCATAGTCAAGGTTCCAAAATAACTAGGAGTATAGGAAGAGAAAAAATTCTTCCTTAATGTCATATGAGTGCGGCACTAGTGTCCACAACCTAGCTTGAGTCATCACAAGCGATATTTATCTTGTCTGCATCAAAGACGGTAATAAGATCTTCGGTGGTGACAGTGGATAGACAATTTTCATTGCCATCTTCTTTAGTTTTCTCTTTGTTTTTGTTCTCCCTATTCAACATCCTGCAGAACTTCTTTGTATTCCCTTTTATGTCGTAATGATAACACTCAATATCCTTAAGTCTACCTCTAGATTTGCTCCTATTTGATTCTCTATACTGTGAACTACATGTTTTATTTCTTCCCCTGGGGCTAGTAATTAGGACATCTGACGAAGAAGAACATTGAGTTTTTCTTCACATCTCTTCCTTCAAGACACTACTCTTAGCGGATTCCATAGAGATCACACCATCCAGAGCAGAATTTTACAATGAAGTTCTAAATGTTTTCCAAGAGTCTGGTAGGGAACCAAGTAGAAGTAAGGCTTGAATTTCTTCATCAAATTTGATGCCCATAGCAGATAATTAATTCATGATCCCCTGAAAAATATTTAGATGGCCTGTCATCGGAGAACCATCATGATACTTTAAACTTAACATCTGCTTTATTAAGAACATTTTGTTGTTGCGAGTCTTCCGAGCATACAAACTTTCAATATACTCCCATAGGGTTTGAGCATGTGTCTCCCCAGAAATATGTTCAACACATTATTGTCGACTCATTGCCTAAATAATCTACAAACCTATCTGTGCAAAAGATTCCATTCCTCATCTGTTTTATTATAAGGATTTATAAAGGTAAATACTGGTTTGTAAAAATTCTTAAATAAAGCAGATGTTCCATTTCCCCCCTTCCAAATGACACAATTAACACCATTCGAAGGAACCATTCTACTTATATTGGCTTTCATCGTTTTTTCACCAAAAAAATAGTTTTCACAAATCAAAGTAAATCTTTTCTGATCTAGAAGTTTAGACTGTGCTGCAACCATAAAACATACTCAAATAAAATCTTGGCTCTGATACCAGTTTGTTGGAAAAACTTGGACAAGCATAAAAGTATATATGGTAAAAGTAATAGAGTGTAAAATGGAAAAATAATGACACTAAGAATTTTATGTGAAAACCCTTCTAAATAAGGGAATAACCATGGGCCAAGACGAGCAACTGATATCACTGTAGTAAGGAATTTTACACTATGTAGTGATGAATACAATACTCAAAGTGACTAATACACACTCAAAAGGAATAACACTCTTTTGATTTTCACCTTACTAAAATATCGATCACACTCTATTTTTCTTCACAGACTATTTTTCCTGTATAGTCTATGGAATACCTCACTTTTCTCTCAAAATTATTTTTTTATCTCTAACTTGGTGTGTTCTACAAATGAGCAAAAATTCTCTATTTATAGTAGGATAAAACCATGACTATGTCACTAATGACATAGGTAATTATAGCAAAGTAAAAAAAGGGTTGCAAATCTTTCCAATTTGCTAACCACCAAATTATTTATTTTCAACTCTAATTAGTTTTTTTAATAATTACTTGTAGCAATTGAATAGAAAAAAGTTGACCAAAATTATGGGATGGACTCCACAAGTTCTCGTATAATATATTGATGAAGGAATGTGGATTTATTTGTTTAAAAGATTACCTATCTTTTTTTAATAAAAATAATTTTACACCTTTATCATGAAAAAAATACTCAATTCAAATATAGACATGGACTTTCCTAACGAAAATTAAGTTCTCGAATAGATGACCAATGCTGATCTAAATAATTCGATGAGGAAAATTGGTACTCTAATGAAAATGTTCAAGTAATGGATTCACCGGTAAGATTCCTCAACTAGAGGTTGCTCATGCAGCTTATGAGAAAAAAATGTAATTCAAACTAGAATTTAAGCTCCACAAACCGATATTGATAGATTAAGGGATGAAAATGCTGAAATATTCGTTAGTTGAAAAATTATTGCCGCTTGTTGCATCTTTTTGTTTACTTTTCAATCTTGGCAACTCTCAATTTATTCTACTTTTGTCCAATATTTTTACCAGGGCTCAATTATTTTTGTTTCATTAAGTATGACTTCAAACTTATGTAGAACATTATATGGAAGTTTATAATGGAATGGGTTATCTATTCATAAAATGACTAGTGTTCTTTTGCTATACAATAGATTATTATGTTGCATGAATTCTTTCTCTGATTGTATTGGTGATAACATTAGTGTTCATGAATAGTTTAACTAATCACTCTTGAAATTATGTTACTGGATTCACATAACTTTTCAATGATGCCAAATGGGGAAGATAAAAGTGGTGTAATGTTTATAACCCATTGACTAACCTATTTTATGTTGAATTTTAAAAAGGTGTGAATGGAAAATGAAGAGTTGCGACTTTTATGCTGAGTTGTGACTTTTATGAAATGTTATGACTTTTATGAAAAGTTGTGACTTTTATGAAAGGTGACGACCTTTCTGAAAGATTGTGATTTTTCCAAAGGTTTGTGACCTTTCCGGTAAGGCACAATAAAAACCTTTTCGCACTACCCATTGTTTTCTATAAATTGAGGGATTTCCTCTCATTTTAATATAGAATTCATGGACTTCTTCTTCAACTACTAAATCTAGTATTCTAAGTGTACTTTACTACCGTTGAGTGGTTCACTGACACTGGAGTTTTTGGTATCTGTACTCTGGTGATTGATATCATTTTACCCTGGGAGGTCATATTTCAAATCAAACCTCGGATACTAGAGGGGAATAATTTCCTTAAGGAGACACTGTGAGTTCAGTGGACTTGATCTTTTTCATATTAAAATTTTTCCTGATTCTGGTACATATTTTACAAATTTTAGATTTGTGAATTAATTTCAGTTCTTCTATTCTTTTGTTCTTCACTGGTTCATTAAACTTTGTAATTTAGTGTTTCTGCAAAGTTTGTTGGAATCAGTAAGATTCTTTAGACACATATTAACAACAATTCTTCTTTAAGAAAAATATTTCGTATATTTTTTTAATCTGTTTCTGATTCTAGTTTAGCTACTAGTTTAATTTTCTAGTTGTGAAAATGTTCTTTAACTTTGTTGTCTTACAAAGATGTTCAAAGTATTGTTCTAAGTATGTTTGAAATACAAGATGAACAACAATCTTAAGAAAATTAATATACTTTTAGTATTTTTTGTATTCTACTGATTTAGAGAATCTGATCATGGAAGTAGAAGATAAACACATTACTTCTCCATAATTCATTGCTTTGTTTAGCAAGGTCGAAATGAGAAAGTAACAGAAAATTTTTATGGTATTCCGTTTAAAGCTTAACAGGTAACCTTCGTATTAAATTATCTAAGGAGAAAAATAGTTTCTAAGAGTTATCATCTTTGATTTATTATTTTTTTTGTTATGTGTATCTTTGGAAAAAAAACCCTGCAAACCATATGTGGTGGAATGAATTTTACTTCGCAAATATTGTTGCTTTTAAAAATTTTTTAGTTTGCAAAAATGAGAGATGCATATTATTGTTTGATAAAATAGTATGTCAAAATGTTATAGTTGGAAGACTATTTGATAAGAGAAACATTTCTATGTGATAAAGAATATGTGTTATTCTGTTTGGAGAAAAAAAAAGACTTTTGTTGTTTTGTACTCCATGAGAAATGTTAGTGTGTCTGATTTTTGTAGACTAAAAACTTTTGTGGTTTTATACTCTGGATAAATTGGACTATGCAATTGGTTTGAAGTATATGAAAACTTCACATAATAAGTCAGTGTTGTACTTTTGATTTTCTATAAACTTCAATGTATAATAGAAATAAATTGTACAATTTTTTTGTCCTTATTGTTTGTATTTAAAATACTAAGTGATATGTCTATTTATGATAAAGGAAAAAATACTAGTGACTTAGAATTTGTGATTTTGTGTCTCTGTGGAATGAACTTTGACATTGTGTAAACATGTCAAAGAGAATTGCAGCACTATGATTCTTTCGTAGAATAATATTTTGAACATTAAAATATGTGAAAAAACTATTTTCAAATACTTGAAAAATATTTTTTAGATCACATTTAAAATGTGGGGGTTATTTTCTTATGATTAGACTTGGTGTCTAATTTAACTTTGGAGCAAAAGATATGAAATTCAATGATACTTTTGTATTATGTTATACCCACAAAATTCTTGGAGTATATTCTGTATTGTGGTTGAGTTTCTCTATTACTAGTATATAGTGTGACTAGTATGAAACATCCAAATTATATATAGACTTGTTCAAAATAATTGTGTTCTTTTATGGAAAAAAAAATATCACTTAAAATGTTGTGATTTTTAATGAAAAAATATGTCTATTATAATAAAAGTATTTGCATAGAAATGAGTTTTGGTGAATAGTCATTTGTTATGTTTTTGTAAAAATAACATTTGGACTATATTGTCTTTATTGAACCCGATAAAACATTATTCATGAGTAGTTCTATAACAATCATATTGGAAGTTATGGAAATGTCCTTCTGAAAAGGATATTTGACAATCTAAACAATGTTTGTATTACACAAAATTGTAAGAAATAGGAACAAAATATTAGTGAGGAAAAAGCTACCTCGCGAAGAGCTTTTCAAACTCAATTTTTTATTTGTTCTTACTTGCTTGAGTCAATATTTGTGATATGAACACTTGGGGCATGTCAATTACAAAATCTTGTAAGAAAAACTGATCAACTTAGAAGTTTTGCCTAACTTTGAGTGCAATAAATAAAAATGTCAAGTTTTTGTGGAATCTAAGTATGTTGAGCATTCTTATAAATCTGTTGGAAGGAATTCTAATCCTTTAGAGTTGATTTACACTGACATTTGTGATATGAAGTTAACAGTATCTCATGGTGGGAAAAATATTTGTTACTTTTATTGAGAATTGCATTAGAAATGACTATGTCTATTTACTTAATGGTAAGGATGAAACAATAGAAATATCTAGACAATGTAATATCGAAGTTGAAAATTAGTGTAAAAAAATATAAGAAGTGATAAGAATGGAGAGTATAAATCTCATTGTGCAGAAATATGTTTGGAAAGTGGAATATCCATCAAACTACTGCCATATTCACCTCAATCTAATGAAAAACCGAACCGTTGAAAGAAATGATGGATGCATTATTTATAAGTTCGAGTTTGCACAAAACTTGTGTGGAGGAACTATCCTTACTGCAAAAGGAAACAACAAAAAGTTGTCTTTTTCGAAAGAAAGCGATTTTGTTTGATCAGAATACAATATTTTCCATATGAGAAATGGAAAGGAAGGAAATCCAACTTGAAATATTTCAAAGTGTGGAGGTATCTAGTCAAAGTCCAAGTTCCTATTCCTAAAAGAATTAAAATAGGACCTATGACTGTGGACTGTAAAATTAGACTTGAGTAGTCTAGAGAAGGGTCTAAAAGGTCTAAGAAATGAAAAGGATAATATACTTAATAAAGAGATTCAGAGGCATAGTAAATGTTAAAGGACATTTACTTCCTTCGAATATGATTTTGTAACAATTCATGTGTCTTCTGTAGACTCATTCTTTGGAAAGATGGTGTCAATAAAAAATATTGGAAATTAATAGATCTTCTTCAAAAAAATAAATATTTGGGTTCAAAGTGAATCTTTAGAAGGAAAATAACTGTTGATGGAACTGTTGAAAAATATAAAGCAAGACTTTGTGTTAAATGCTTTAGACAAAAAAAAATCAAGGTTTTGATCTTGTCAATATATATATATATATATATATATATATATATATATATATATATATACTCGTTAGTAATTAGAATTATATCAATTCGGATGCAAAAATTATTAGTGTGGTATATGACCTCCAAATTCATTAAATGAATGTGAAAAGAACTTTTTTAAATGTAGAATTAGACGAAGAAATTTACATAGAAAACAACCCGAGGGTTTTGTTGTTCCTGGTAAATAAAAAAAAGTGTGTGAACTTGTTAAGTCACATTATGGAAGCACCCAAACAATGACATAATTTGATCAAACCATGTCGGCAAATGGATTGATGAATGATGGAAGTGATAAATGTGTTCACATTAAAATCATAAGGTCATTGTTTGTTTGTATATTGGTGATATGCTGATCATCAATAGAGACACTAATGTCATAAATGCTACTAAACATATGCTATAAAGCAGGTGGAATGAAAATTATTGCAGTTTCTAATGCGATCTTAGATATAAAAATTCGTAGAACTCCATAATGTTTAGCATTTTCACGGTCTCATTGCATTGAAAAGGTAATTACCTAGTTCAAATATTTGGATGTAAATATTTTCAAGTCTCCGATAAATGTGAGCTTTGCATTTCAAAAGAGTGAAAACAAAAGTGACTCACAACTGGATTGTGCTAGAGTTTTGGGAATCATGATGTATATCATATAATGTGTGCTATCAGATATAACATTTGCTATTTTAAACTGTGTCGGTTCACAAGTGATCCCAAATAAATTAATTAGATGACAATAAATAGAGTTTTGGAGTATTTAAAATAATACTTAAAACTATATCATGCATTATAACAATATCCAACAATATTGAAAGCTATAGTGATGCAAATTGAATCATCGGACGAATGAAGTAAAATTCACGAGTGGATATGTATTATTATTGATAGAGGAGCAGTCTCTTAGAAATATTTCAAAAGAGATATATATTGATAGCTCTTTAATGATCTTTGAGCTAGGTGCTCTAGATAAGGTTGGTGAATAAGTTGATAGACTTTGAAGTTTCTTGATAGATATTCTATTTTGGCCCAAACAATTGACATTAATATGCATACAGTTTCACAGTTAAGATGCAATAGGTAGGGTATGGGGCATGACGTATAACGAAAAGTCTCGTCATATATGACATAGACATGATACAGTTAGAAAACTACTCTCTAGTGGAATTATCAGAATTGACTATGTAAAGTCAAAGGATAATGTGTCGGATCCACTTACAAAAAGGCCTAACTAGAGAGGAAGTTAAAAGATCATCTAAGAGAATGAATTTACGGCTTAGGACAAGTCATCATGGCGGTAACTCTATCTAGCAGACTGGAGATCCGAAGAGCTAGATTCAAGGAGAAAAACAAAGTTGTGAATGCCGGTTCAGCATTGTCAACAAACTCAATCCATTCTCTTGATGAAGACAATGCTCAGGGACAAGGATACAACATTAAGGCTTGTTAATGAGTTAATAAAGCTTAATGGTTTTAATGATTTTCTAAGTTTGGCGGAGTTGACCAAATAGTGTATCTACGCGATAACATGATTAGGAATCACCTATGTGAGTGTGAAGTGTAAGTCGCTTCAAAGAAGATGATTGTAAAAATCCCATCCCTCTATACACTCATGAAACCAGGAGGTGTTCATGGCTAAAATGAACATAACCGTAAGAACCATAAACGGTAAAAGTTTAATTGTGTGACATATGGTTGTCTAGGTATACACCAAAGTTCGACGGTTCAATGATATCGCATCTACCGATTGACCGAGTATATCAGACATATGTTCGCTACGGAAAGTCCAAGGGGAAACCTACTTATCCAGATGCAATTAATTCATGCTTGTAAAGTACACATACTTTTCCGTTTCGTTGTCTTCGAGTCATTCCCCATTCATGCAGGGGATTGTTGGGTTTTAAAAAGGTGGGAATGGAAAATGAAGAGTTGCGACTTTTATGAAGAGTTGTGACTTTTATGAAATGTTGCGACTTATATGAAAAGTTGTGACTTTTATGAAAAGTTGCGACTTTTATGAAAAGTTGTGACTTTTATGAAAGGTGACGACCTTTTGAAAGATTGTGACTTTTCCAAAGGTTTGTGACCTTTCCGGTAAGGCACAATAAGAACCTTTTCGCACTACCCTTTGTTTTCTATAAATTGAGGGATTTCCTCTCATTTAAATATAGAATTCATGGACTTCTTCTTCAACTACTAAATCTAGTATTCTAAGCGTACTTTACTGCCGTTGAGTGGTTCGCTGACACTGGAGTTTTTGTTATCTATACTCTGGTGATTGAGATCATTTTACCCTGGGAGGTCATATTTCAAATCAAACATCGGATACTAAAGGGGAATAATTTTCTTAAGAGGACACTGTGAGTTCAGTGGACTTGATCTTTTTCCCATTAAAATTTTTCTAGATTCTGGTATGTGTTTTTATAAATTTTAGATTTGTGAATTAATTTCAGTTCTTCTATTCTTTTGTTCTTCACTGGTTCATTAAACTTAGTAACTTCGTGTTTCTGCAAAGTTTGTTGGAATCAGTAAGATTCTTTAGACACATATTAACAACAATTCTTCTTTAAGAAAAATATTTCGTATTTTTTTAAAATCTGTTTCTGATTCTAGTTTCGCTACTAGTTTTAATTTTCTAGTTGTGAAAATATTCTTAAACTTTGTGGTCTTACAAAGATGTTCAAAGTTTTGTTCTAAGTATGTTTGAAATACAAGAGGAACAACATTTTATTTATAGTATTTCATGCTTTAGTGTCTAAAACAAGAGGTTTTTCATTATCAAAAAGGGGGATTACATTGGAATTTATGTAGTTTGGATGATTGAAAAAGAAAGATGAAACACATCAGTCGATATGGTCCAAAGGTACACTTTCACGAATTGTGGAATTCGAAAATGCTTTCAAAATGAATAAAGACAAGAGGGAAGAAATCATGAAATTGGTAATGCTAATTCCGTGAAAAAACTAAAGGAAATAAACAAGTGAGGAATTGAAGAGAAAGAATCAATGAGGTTGATTTGAACAAGAAGTCTAAAGAGGCAAGAAATTTGAATTGAAGGAGTCTCACTTGAAGTAGAAATATTCAAGTGAGTGATAAATTGAAGAGTTTGAGTTCAACAATAACATAAAATAATCAATGAATTTGATTAGACGGAGTCTAACGAAGAGAAAAGTTTGAATTGAAGGAGTTTCACTTGACGTAGAATTCTAAGTCAAGAGAGTTCAAGTCAGTGAGGAGTTTCAAGTGAACAATAACTCTATGAAAAATTGTGTCTAAATATATGTGAAGTCGTCCAAAATGCTCGTGCACTTTCAAAGAAAAAGAGTAATTGAAAAATTGACTTCACAAGTGCTACTAGCGAATTGAAGGAGGACACTGAAGAGCCTGATTCTATTACAAAGTTTATGCATGAGTTCTTTTTTTGTGATTGAGTCTTGATATTATCTTAGTTCAGTGAATTATAAACTGAATAGAGTATTGCCTTCAAGTTGGGATAACTTGAAGAGCTGGGAACACATACCTTGGGAGGTTTCCGTTGAAGTTTACTAATTAGAGTGAGTTCCTAGAATTGAAAGAATTGTAATTTGAATGCATAGCTTGAAGTTGAGGATCAAAGTTAGTTCTTAGGATTGCAAGAGTTGTAATCTGCATCCATAACTTCGAGTTTAGGAATTTGAGTAAGTTCCTTAGGTTACATAGTTTGAAATCTTAAACTGTTGAGGATCATTAATTTAGTGAAGTTGGAGTTAAATCTTGTATGGATTGTGATTACTCGGTATGTTATGAATTATACCCGTGCAGCTTGTCCATCCTGGATTAATCTTGAACAGTTTTTCCAGGAAATTGTTGTGCCATCTGCTTGCACAGTCGATTAGAGAGAAGGGGATGATACATCAGTTTCATCTTCTTCATTTATTCAAATGTCATAGATTATGGAGTTACTTGAGAATAATCTTGAAGCAAAATCAAAGATTTACAAAGGCTCTTCTTTGTTAGCTGTTTTCTGATGAATTATAAAAGATACATTGATTAGAAAGTTCAAGATAGTGAGTTGAGATTGCTCTAAGGTAATGATTGGATATGAAAACCAGCAGCCAAAGTTAAGCAATATCATGTAAATTATCAACAAAGTTGAAGGTGTTAGGTTTTAGGATCTTTGAAGATTGATAATAGTTCTATGTCACCTACTGGAGCATCAAGATCTAAAGAAAAGTTTAGGTTATTAGATTCTTACTTTTAAGAGATATGTAAAACTCAATCCACCTCGATACTCTCTGATGAACAACAAAAGGAGGATTTAAGGATTTCCTTTGCAAGGACTTTGTTTCCAGCATATCGCAACTTTATCAGGAGATACCTGAATAATATCAATTTTTGAAGGCACACAGAGAGGCATATTGAGTTTAGTGTTGACGATCTTGAAGCTCAAATCACTAAGTTATTTTAGGGGAACAATTGATTGGGTTTTTCGGAGAAGTGAGAGTAAAGTCTGTAAGCAAGTGATTGCATCTCTTGTACCATATATGCATTTAGATGTTAGAAATTTTCTTGGAACTTCATGTAATGCTGGTCCTTTTCATCCTTCTGATACCTCTAATACTTTTTGTACTCACTAGTGTAAACCATAAAAAACTGCAGGAATGTAGTGCAGTTATTTTAGGTGTGAGTAGTTTTTGTTTTCTTTTTAGATTGGTAGGTGTGATTAGTTTTTATTAATGTCTTTGCTTGAATTGGAAGAACATGGTGATTGGTATTACTACTTCAAATGAACATAACTTTGGGTTTCCATCTCTATTGCAATAAATCGAAACAAAACTTTCTTTTGATGAGAAGTGAATATCATATCATAGGAGAGACAAGCTATTATTTTTGTTACTTAAACATTCACTTTAAGTTATTTCATTCATATGGATATTAGTAATAATAATATCCTAGTAGCAGATCTCAGCACCAGGTCATGCTAAAATTTTAAGTTTGTATATGTCTATTAATGCGATAATTTGTGATGCCGAAGTTTCTTCATTGCTATATGGGAAAGATGTTGGTAGGCCGATTGACCAGGATGTATACTGTCCCAAAACAAGTATTGAGAAGCATTTTTGCAGACAGGATGATGTTTGTTACAAAATGGACCTGCTTCATATGTGCCAGTGCCACAACAACCACGTCTAGTTTTCAGAAATCCTGTCAAATTGAGCATTTTACATCAGAAAATTTAAGGTGTGGATAAAATAAGTAGGAGAAGGGATGTGTACCGTATTTTTTTGGATGGTTGATCATATGCATAAAGGGATGATATGAATCTGAATACACGATGTTGCTTCCTAAAAGGGCGTCTTGTATTTGTTTTAGCAATGTTGCAAGTTTGACATTATAGGATTGGGCATCAAAATTCTCCTCTTTAATGCACTTTCTCAGAAATGGGGACTTTGCAGTTATTTGTATTGGAAGACAACCAACAGGAGGAAGCCCAGCAACAAGCATGTTCCGACAACCAAGATTATATAGATCCTGAAAAGGTAATGGAACAATGAGACTCATGATTTGACTTGTAGAGTTATAATTACGTGTTAGAATTATAATTACATACCTCAACAAAGTTTTGGAGTAGACTCTGCAAAAAATCTTGATATCCTGTTATATTATATTGATGTCTTCTTGTTGGGATATCATAGAAATTGAATATGAAGTCGTTAGTCCCTGCACTTATAACAATCAATGCACGACTAACGAGTTTCTGAGCTTTCTCTTCTCCAATAATAAGTTGGAGGTTCTGTATGTATTGCTCAAAATATTTTATTTGATCAGACATAGGGATTACTTTAGATGCTGTTGTTGTTAGGTCATCATATCCGGAGCCAGCAGATGCAAAGCTGACACCAGTTAGAAGATCATTGTTTGATAGATCTGGTTGTAGGAAAGGAGGAATGTATTCTTTGATCCCTAACATAGATGCCAAAAAGTCCGGTACCAGTTTCCCATCCGAAAATCTTCCTGTGGGAATCCGCCCAGGAAAGTTTTCCCCATACGGACGATGATTACCTTGAAATATTGTAGATATGTAATTGTTATTTCCAGTATCAACTGTTGAATCTCCAAAGATGAGAATGGCAGGGAACTTGGGCACCGATTTCGCATTGATGATGATGCAATGTTGGACCAATAGAATGAAAGCAAAACAGGTAATAGCAATACCCATGGACGCTAGTTCTTCTTGGCTTTGGAGACCACCCCCTATTATTGTTATTATTATTATTTATAAAACCTTAATTGGGAAGTAACGGAAAAATTTAGTTGAGCAAATGGCATAAGAAAATACAGATTTTAAAGTAAAAGTAGTACTACTAGTGGATAAGACTTCATTAATAGCTTATTATAGCATGAGTATTAGTAAAAGCAATATGGTCTCTTCTTTCATCTAGTCAACTTATTCATTATTCAATGAAGGCAACTACTAATTACTCCCCAATTCAATTATAGGATTTCATTTTATTCATATCTTTACACAATTTTATTATTTGCTTGTCATTGACTTAAAAGAATAATATATTTCTAAAAATATATTGTTTATCTAATAAAACATACCAATTTAAAAAAAACAAATATTTCTTCGTGTACTTTCCTGCTGTGGATTGGTTCGCTGACAGTAGAGTTTTTAGTATCTATACTCTACTGATTAAGATCATTTTACCCTGGGAGATTATATTCCAAATCAAACCTCGGATACTATAGGGGAATAATTTCCTTAAGGGGACACTGTGAATTCAGTGGACTTGATTTTCTTCCTAAATTATCAAAAAGAGTATTGCAGATTCTGGTAAATTTTACAGATTAAATTATTTTATAAATAAAGTTCTGTTCATCTTATTTACTGGTTCTAAAAATCTCAGTTACTTCGTGTATTTGAATGATTTATTACAACCAGTAATTTCTGATTTTCTTAACACTGATTGGCAACATCAACAACTAGTATAGTACAAGAAGAAACTTTGAGCAGATGAAGAAGAAGAAATCAGAAAAATTCGTAAGGAAGAATTCTGAAGAATGAATAGTATTTATAGGCAAGAAGAACAGGTTCCAAAAGGTTGCAACCCTTTTAGAATCCACACGACCATTAATGAAAGTTTCCAACCTTTTAAATGATCTTGGTTTTCCTGAATGTTGCAACCTTTTAGAACGCTCATTTCCAAATGATGTTAAATTTAAATAAAACTAGGAAAAATATAAATAAAACGGATCATGCGGATCCAAGTCGGGTGGGGTTAATCAACTAAAAAGTTGAAATGTTTAGGTTAATCTTAACTAAATAATTGAAAATATTTCCTTTGTCAACTAATTAACTAAAAATATTTTTACCATTGAATCTAATTTAATTAACTAATTAAATAATTAACTAAATAATTAAAACAAACTTTGTCCAAAAAAATCTCTTGATCGATCATTATCAGAAGACAAAGCCGAGCAAGCGATACGATGATGGCGCGAGGGGGGTGGCTCTTTCAAACCCTTTTAATAATTAAAACGAGTGTTCCATATTGAAAATCTCCTATTTTTCTTTCGACCACCGATGAGGGAGAAATGCCTTTTATCTAAAACATAAAAAGACTTTTCATGATCCCAGTCTTCAAGTTCCCATCTTTTTAAGTTTCTCTCTTTTTATCTTCCCTTCATTTCCCATTAATTCTTGCCACATACCCATCAAAAATAGATGTTTTAGTAGGTCGCTCCACAGGAGCAAAGTTCACCTGTATTTAATATTGCAGAAATAGAAGAAGAACATTAGAATTTTTATCGTTTTAAAATTAGAGACGAAAATAGTATTGTTAGGAAGACACTCAACATGAGTAAAACACACGAATATTTAATTTTGCAGAATTAGAAAAAGAAGATCAGATTTTTTGTTGTTTTAAAGTGAGAGGAGATCCCACTATTTATAGATAACAAAAGGCAGAGTGAACAAATCTTTACTCTGCTTTATCATAAAGTCAAAACTATTTATAAAAGTTACAACCCTTCGGAAAGTTCACAACCTTTCATAAAGTCGCAACTTTTCATTAAAGTCACAAATCTTGATAAAATACACAACTTTTGATAAAAGTCACAACTCTTTATTAAAGTCACAACTTTTTATAAAAGTCACAACTTTTGATCAAAGTTACAACTCTTCATTAAAGTCACAATTTTTCATAAAAGTAACATCTTTTTATGAAAGAGGAAAGCTAGTTTTGGAAATAAATAAATTTAAAAGGAAATTCTTTTTTGTGGTGGCTAAAATTCTTGGGCCGATGGTTCTCTTTTATTATATATATGATATATGATATGATATGATGTGTGTGTGTGTGTGTGTATATATATATATATATATATATATATATATACATCATATCATATCATATATATATATATATATGATATGATATGATATTTATTTACTTTACTTATGTTAAGTGTCTATCTGGAATCGTCTCTCTGCCTCCAAAGGTAGGTGTCATGAGTTTTATGTGTACTCTACCCTCCCCAAATCTCACTTGTGGTATTACACACATATTCTTCTTTTATCTCCTTTGATAGGCTTAACTTTGAGCAAAGGGTCTATCGGAAAAAAAAACCTCTCTACCTCCCAAGGTAGATGTAAGGGCTATGTACACTATACCATACCCATAATTCTCTTATGGGATTAATTGGATATGTTGTTGTTGGTTTTATAAATCTTCCATTCAAGTGAACAATAATTTGCAAACAATCAGAAAATGATAAATTTAGATATTTGTTTTGAGGTAGATTCTGAAGAGATAAATATCATGAGATTCAAGTTCTTTCTATTTTACATAGGAGAGAAAAATTGTGTCAGCATTTCTCGATGGACTCTTCTTTAAAATGCTTTCCGGTTTTGAAAGTTAATGTATAGAGATTTTGGGAGTTTCTCAAAAAAAATTGTAAAGCTTTCCTTTTGATTTGTTGTCTTGGAAATACTTTGTCATTGCACATCCACTAATTCTAAATAGTTAGATCGCGTGACTATGGAATATGGTTTTTTCCTTATCGGTTTGCTATTTCAAGTTGCATAAATGTAACAAGAAGATACAGGAGAGGCTATATTAACAATATCGTAATGATTGACTTACTGTTGGATTCTGAGGTAGATTATG
Source organism: Solanum lycopersicum (assembly GCF_036512215.1). Taxonomy (NCBI): domain Eukaryota; kingdom Viridiplantae; phylum Streptophyta; class Magnoliopsida; order Solanales; family Solanaceae; genus Solanum; species Solanum lycopersicum. Next base: position 30,879,383 of record NC_090808.1, read on the forward strand.
AAGGACTACAAAATGACACTTTCCTATTTTATATTGCTTACATTCTATTTTTGACGAAAATTTACCCCTAGACAATGTCTAGCGGTCTTTTAGTAAAAATAACAAATATCAATAGGGATAAATATAATGAGGGGGCGGGGATAGGTCTTTGTAAAATCTTGCAACTTGAAATAGCTGAGAATGAGCTAAAAAACTAAAGTAATCAATTTTGAAAAGAAAAGGGAAAATCTAGAATTTTTTTCCAAGTTAGGAAAGTGAGTTTCAGTCATTTTCAAACGGCCATAACTTCTACCTCAGGTATGAGTTATGGTGATTCTGGATATGGGTGAAAAGAATTTTGGAATAATCTTTCCAACGCGGTCGAGGTTGTGAGATTTCGATATTGTATGAGTGAGTTATGCCTTTCGGAAATTGGGTTTTTGGATTGAGGAAAGTCCCAATTTGGATTTAGGGAAGGGCAAACTAGTCTTTTCACCAATTATTTTCTATTTCATTTTAGGGGTAAAAATAGATCTTAGATCAATTTTGGAAGTTAGAATTCCACTTAGGGCTTGGAGAAGAGCGAAAAAAAGAATGAAATGGACAGAAGTCAAGAATTCGCCAAGAACGTCAAGCTTTGCGAGTGGCATTCGTCAGGATTGATCCCTATAAAGATATGTGAGATATTTTAGTGTTAGGTCAGTTCACCTACACACTAAATTTGTTTTAATTCATTTATTTTTAAGTTGGTTGAATGATAAAAAGTGAAGTTCTTGAAAAACATTGTTGAATTCTTATTGATTGAGTTGTTGGATGCATAGTGTTGATTTAATTCATGTTTACATGTTGTTTTTTGAGTTAAATCAATTGGGGTGTAGGGTACTAATTATCCTATGTGTTTGGGAGAAAGAACCATGGAAATCTAGAGGGGTTAGAGATAAAAAGTTGAGGATAAAAGTCGAGAACACCTGTCTGTAAAGGATTGGGCATCGGGCCTCCCGTAGCCCCACAGGACAATCTCTATCCCCTTGTGGCTCCTTGCCAGCTAGAACTCCCCAACCTGGCCTCTGAAATGTGGGGCCCGGTGGTCCACGCCTCTCAGAGCACAAACGATGACAATTCACCATATTCTTCCCCCATCAATTCGATTATGTATCTTATTGATGTACCTACATTTCCAACTTGATTCTAACACTCTAAAATACATGTGACATCATGAAATCATCCATAAACATGATGTCATGAACCTTGAGTCCATAATCTATAAATATGAGATCATAAACTTTATGTCAAGTCTAAAAGTTAATAAATAAGTTAAAGTAATAAAGTTTTCAAGTCTTTAACAAACATTTTAACTTTGTATTAAGGCTCAAGTTGCAAGTTAAGAAGCAATTAAACAATTGATTTCATTTGTCAAAAGTTATAGGGGAACTATGTTTTCCCTAAGAGTTAAGTTTTAAGTTAAGCAAATAGTAAAAAGTTGAGTACATTTCTCAAAAGTGATAAGGGAACTAAGTATTCCCTAAGAGTTTCAAATCTTTCCACATTTTGAGAAAGAAAGAAAGCTGAGACTTCCAATAGAGTCTTGTGGCTAGTTATAATATAGAGGAAACTATAATTTCCAACAGAGCTTTTAATTCTAATTTTGAGCAGTTACCACAAACCAGAGAAGCAGTTGTTCTGAAAGCATATGAGCTAAGTACTTTTCGAAGTAGTATTGAGCACCAATATGGGGACACAAGTTCCTATTAACTTAGCTCATAGTGATGGTTCTCGGTTAGAGAACCTCCCACGCAAACTAAATTATTTCATATATAAATAAAGTAATGTTTGTTATTGTACTTCCTTAACGACTAAGTGTTTTTATCATTTTACAAGCTTTTATATATTACACGTCTTAATGCTTGAAGTTATTCATGAGTTATGTAGATCTAAGGTAAGTCTTTCTTCTTACTCATTTTCAAGATTAAGTTGTTTTCATAAAGCCAACTATCATACTTGTACATTGGATGTACTGATTCGAGTTGGTATGCATCGTCTTATGATGCAGATGTAGTTAACCGGGATAATCATCATCCAGCGCCTCCTTGATCCAATTGACCACTTAGATTCACTGCTGAGCCTCGCATTCTAGAGGACACTTTCATTCGGTTTTTAGTCTTTCTTTTATAGGCAGTGGTTGGGTCTATCTGAACATCCATCTTAGTATTATAGAGGCTTCATAGACAATCACATAGTTAGTTTTGAGTCTCTTATTTTTGTATTGTAGTTATTTTTCTATGAGTTTTAGTTGTCATTTTTGGCGAACTATTTATTGTTGCAGTTATTAAATGACACAGTTTTATTTAGTTAAGTCTTCTGCTGCGTTAAGTGAGTCAGTCCAAGGGTCCGCTCGGGGCCTGCAATGATCTTCTAGTGTTGGTCATATCCAAGGTGTATGCTCGGGGCGTGACTATCTTACTTTAATAATCCTAATGAAATACGCAACTTTTGTTTATTAACAAGCATGAATACAACTAGAGCTAGTGAGAACTAAGTATTTTTATCAACACGAAGGTTGTTAGAATCTCATTCATGATATTGCACATGAGGATGCTCAAATAATTTAAAAAATATGCCAAACTAGAAGAATGTTGAGTTATTAGCTTCAAATTTTCTATTACAAAAGCATTAATAAATGAAGATTGATTGCCCCATCTAAAGTAACTTGAAGTAGTTTTCTCTTGTCATCTTCTTCAAACTTATCCAACAAAAGTTGATAATTTTTACCTTATTATGGATTTATTTGATCTAGTTGAACCTTTTGAAACTGTAAAATTGTTGTAATTTTCTTGTAGCATTGGCAGGTCTCATGGAAAAAACTCCTCAGTCATTTTAGGATCCCCCTTTGTTTCCTTCCATGTGTCTTCTTATTTCTTTTGTTGCTTCCACTTCTTTGTTGATGGGGTGATATATCACCTTTCCTAACCACTCTAAGCATATGTCGTGCATTGTCGTCATCATCTTCATCAAGAGAATCCTTATCCAAATCAATTGTGTTTGACATTGTCACACCCGGAGAATACACCCCAGATGAGACCAGCATCGTTAATATCTTAGAGGTCGCAGACAAGAATCTTCTTAGCATTCATCACAATCATACAGTTAAATTTAGCGGGAAAATTAAAACTTTTAAATACAATTGAAGTATACTTAGACTTCATACTTAATATTCATAAGCCATACGATATTCTAAGGAATTGTCTCATATATATAAAAAACCATCTAAGAGTTCAAATCTGGACTTAGCCAATAAATAGTCAATATGTCATATAGGCCTTGATACAAAAGACTACAAAGAAAACATGATGGAGATAGATAATCCTAATATCTACTAAAGTCTTCATAAGCTTGAAAATAAATGATAGCGTCCCGAACATGAGGACCTACAAAGACTTGGAGAAAGAGTTCCAAGCTTCTTCAAATCATTCTCCTTAAACTTCAATGGCCAGAACCTATAGTTGTAGTAATATAAAGTAATGGGGTTAGTACGCCACATGTTCTAAGTATGGGTAGATGAACATAAAAAATAAGGACATGCATGAAAAAGGATCATTTATCATTTGATTAGAGAACATGCTAAGTCATGTGAAAGTATTCAATGCACATACCATAAAACGTGTACAAACTAAGGATACCATTAACTTACAACATGATCATAATCAAAGACATATTTTCATAGAGTCATGTCAACATATTCAATAAATCAGATAAACAGAATATGAAAAACACTTACCAATGATCTCATCTCCAACCAACAAGTGCAATGGTCATGGGAAGACCCATAACTTCACACAACCAAGTAGATAAGATAGGAGACCATAAATAAAACTTTGCTTCATGTAACTTGTAACATAAGTAGTCATCAATTCATATAACAATATAACTAATAACGTATTCATCACAATGACCAACATTCATATAAGACTAACATAATGTATCATAAACATATATATTTCATGTCATCATATTACATAAAAACAATATCCTAGGACTTCTCTTAGATTTAACTTGTGCAATGTATAGGTAGAGTCCCATACCCCTACCTATACTAAGTAGACCCTTCAAGTCACCTAAGTCAACTTTCATTTACTTTCCTTTAATTTTACATGAGGAAACATTCGCCTTAACCGACATAGACCATGTGAGCTAAACAGGAATCCGATGTCTTCCCCACACCGAAAAGAGGTGGTCTACCGGCAAAAGTAAAACCTACATGACATAGATTTCTAGGTGGATCCACTAGTTAGTATCCTATGGTGGCAACATAGTTCAAGAACTAGGAGATGTATTAGAGACCAATAATTCCACATAACATGGAAGCCTCAATCTCATGAGAATCATTGTGAACCTACCTTCCACTAAAGAAGGGACACTTCTCATATCTAGTCCATCGGCGCTTAGCTTAAGTCCCTTTTCTTGAAATAACCTTTAAGTTTTCTTTCATCATATTCTTATGATAGGTCATAGAGGTTAAATCCTTGTATAAACATTATCACGAGCCTTTTTAGGATTAGATGATAATTTCCTTTCATCCAACCCTTCATATGTGAGATTAACATAACATAGTAATCTTGTGTAAAGCATACAAGAGAATATAATAGCTTGCATTTTCGTAGTCTTATCATGATCTCAAATTTAACATGTTAATAAACCAGCATATACACATAAAAACATCATACATACTTTCATAACATAACATCGTGATTCATAGGCTAACATAAACATTGTAGAGTAATCACAACTTTAGAAGACTAACCTCTTGTTTCCACGAACCTTATTCATCTTAGACTATTGATAATCATACTAAGTGAAATACTCAATAACATAATCAAGAAAAACTAATCAAATCGTGTACGGGATCAATGCATAGAGTAGGAGAAGGGAAACGGGTCAAAAAAGGGTTCATTAAAACCTTAAATTCGAACCCTAACATTTACACTTTATCAAATACTATAAACATCCCATCTGAAACCATCACATAGAGAAGGATAATGTATCACACGACATTGAAACATTATCAATCAAATACTCAACAATTCGAGTGAAATTAACCTTAGAAAATGTTTACTTTTTGTTAAAAAAACATAAATCTGAGGTTAGGAAGAAAATCCATTTTGTATAGTAAAAACCCTACTATTTGAAATTCTTGAAAACTTATCTTGAAAGGACCTCTTGGGGAAATGAATCCCAAGAGTTAATATTCCATACCTTATAGATGAAAAATCCACAAAAATCAGATACGAAACTTCGAAACCTTCGTCTTCTTGCTTAAGATTTTCTTGTTCTTTTGGAGTTTTTAAAAGAGAGCGTTCTTGAGAGACTGAGAGAATTATCATTTGATATGATTTGGGACGTGTAAAAGTGGTCTAAAATTGACCTAATATACATATATAGTTGTCCCATAAATTACCCAATAGACCCTCCACTTAAATTAATAAAACGCTCCTCCTAAATTGACTAAAAATAGGAGAGCATTTGTCTTAGCCAAATCTGAAAATTTGTTAAGGTTTTCGGCATTGACTAGGATTATTAATTAATTGAGTAAGTTTCTAATTTAATTAATTAAGTGACCTAACCAACCCCTTTGGACCATCCTAGGTTAGGTACTAAGATGTTTCTTTGGTTAGTTACCTGGCTAGTGTCACCCGGTTAAGTTTTCAAATTTTGGGTACACTAGTTCGTTTATTTTAGTTAATACTAGGTTATTTAGTTAGTTAGGTAATTTAGTTAGGGACTAGGATTGCTTAGTAAGTAAGACCCATGTGTCTTTACCTGCACGCGCACCTGCCCCCTAACCGCTTTAACCGAATTCGATTGGGGCTTGGTCGCTTGGTCTCTTTCACATGTTCTTGCACATGTGTTGCTGCAAATTTATTGTACAAGGAAACTAACTATGTCCTTGGACACTGCTTAATCTACTTGATAATTTTAAATGATCATGTGCTATGGTACCTAGGCTTGACACTTGGATGCCTCGTACCTAATGTGTAAATCTAAGAAATTATATTTTAGCTTAGGGTCTTCATTGCAGGTACAATTCCTAAAAAATGTTGGATTGGAGCATTTGAACATCAATGTATATCTTATTACATAGAAATTGTCTAAACATCAAAGTGTATTTCAAGTTACTTGTTAATATATAAAAATTGGCTAACACCCTTAAGACAATATTCTCTAACATGCCCAACATTACTCAATATTGACCATTGTGATGTCTATGTATCCCAATGCATATTCTTACAACCTAATAGACTCTTCACTGGACAAGTACATTTTCTGGACTGTTACAGACACTAAGGTCCTTGACTCATTCTTTTTTGAAGCACACATTTTGGCACAAAAAAGGGAGATTCTTGAAATAATTTTCTATTCAAAGTAGGTTGTGAGTCTTGTTTTTCTTGGATCAAATTGTTGTCATTTTCTTTTGACCTTTCTTGTTTTGTAGTAGTCTTCAATCGTTGTTATTTCCTTTTAACTTTACTTGCTTTCAAGTTTTAAAAGTTTTTGTATAGAGATTTGAGATTTTTTAATTTAAAAAAAGAAGTTTTATAGCTTTTCTTTTGATTTGTCTTGGATATACTTTGTCATTGCACATCCACTAATTCTAAATAGTTAGATCACGTGACTAGGAAATATGGGAATTTCCTTGTCGGTTTGCTATTTCAAGTTGTATAAATGTAACAAGAAGATACCGGATAAGCTATATTGATAGTGTCATAATGATTGACTTATTGTTTGATTCTGAGGTAGATTATGAAGGACTACAAAATGACACTTTCCTATTTTCTATTGCTTACTTTCTCTTTTTGAAGAGAATTTACCACTAGATAATGTCTAGCGGTCTTTTAGTAAAAATAACAAATATCAATATGGATAAACAAATGAGGGGGAGGGGATAGTTCTTTGTAACATCCCGCAACTTATAATAGATAAGAATGAGCTATGAAACTAAAATAATCAATTTTGAAAAGAAAAGAGAAAATTTGGATATATTTTTCAAGTTAAGAAAGTGAGTTTTGGTCATTTTCAAATGGCCATAACTTCTACCTCAGGGATGAGTTAGAGGTGCTTTTGGATATGGGTGAAAAAATCGTGGAATAATATCTCCAACGCCGCCGAGTTTGCGCGATTTTGATACTGTGTGAGTGTGTTATGCCTTTCGTAAATTGGGTTTTTGGATTGAGGAAAGTCCTAATTTGTATTTAGGGAAGGGAAAACTATTCTTTTTACCAATTAATTTTCTATTTACTTTTAGGGGTTTATTGGGGTAAAAACATGTCTTATATTAGTCTCGAGATTTCAATGTTTTTATGTTTGTTTTGCATGAAAGTTGTCCTGAGTAAAGACGCAGAAGAAAACTCAAAAATAGTGCATACAATTTATACTGATGGAGAAACTCGGGGAAATCTTACCAAGTTTGGAAAAACGAAAGGGACGTACCATACTGGCAAACCATTGATTTGATTATAGATAGTTCCAGTACTCAAAGTTGGAGAAATTCTAAGAATGGAGCAACGGTGGTCATCGACGGACCATAAGCACATCAACGAACCGTGCTGTTGGTTTGTCGATTTATTCAGAGAAGTTTCCATCTGAAGGAGAAAAAAATGCTTTAAGTCTGGAATGACGGAGGCAGTCGACGGTCTGTTAGTAGGGGTTATCAATCAATGCCGCGTTTTGGACAAACTTTTCTTATTTAAATTCCTTTTAATTTAGGAAAATGTTTTCTATAAATAGGGATTAAAACCTTGTTTTGTTTGGAGATTTCCTGATTAGTTTGAAGATTTATCTTAAAATTTCAAGTTGATTTTCTGGGTTTTTTCTTATTGTCAAAATAAGTTCATGATTTTTTTGTAAAAAAAATAATGAATTATGATCTTGTTTGCATGGGTGACTACATCCACAACTACGGTTGTGGGAACCATGGGTAATTAACAAAGTAAACTTAGCAAAAAAGCAATTCTCAAATAGGTTCTTGCATGTATTGATAATTCTTTCACTTAAAAATCCTTTTAATGGTGGCAAACGATTGAATCTGTCTTGTTATCACTTTTCGGACCAAGTAGGTAGTAATAGGAAAAAAATTATCATCATAGATTTTGTAGGATACTATATAATAGATTACTGTCGATTGGTGCGAAGTAACAACTAAGCCATATATTGATTATGATATCTAATATGAAGTAAAGGTGAGGGTCAGTATCTTATACACACGTCCTCAGACCAAGGTACGGGGTTAAATTCTTTAGATGCTGGACCAGAGATTTAGAGATACATAACTTACCACTTTACATGCATAACACTAGGGAAGAATTGTTATTGCTAGGGATACGACGTTATGAACCTATGGGGAACACATTAACCCTAGTTAGTCACACAATTTGATAAAAACTCATTTTTATTTTCGTTCACTTGTTGACTTAGAAGTTTTTAAGAAACTTGTTTCACAAAACTCCCCCTTTTTGTTACATGTTTTCGGAAAGACCTTGGCTAAACATATATAATTGTACATTGAAGTTATGTCTAAATATTCGTCGTGGTATCGACCCAACCTACTAGTTGGGGTGTCTCTTGATTAAAACCATATATACTTCTTTAGGGAGGTGTTATTTGAGGGTATCAAGTTTGATGAGGAGCGCACACTGACCGACTCACCTTCCGGGTCAGCCTCTAGCTCTGAAGCAGCATCAAGCTCCGAATCTGCTTCTGCTTCCGGGTCGGCCCACTCTTTAGGGATGAATAAGGAAATCGCCTCTAGTTCTGTCTCTTAGGGGACCACTTAACCAGCGGGTCATGATTATCAAGCCTCGTTAGATGAGGCTACTAAATCAGAGTCTGTCCCTGTACACTAAGTAGATTTCCCTACACCAGTTGCTGAGGAAGCAAACTAGTGGCGCGTCGATAGTTAGTATCCGGTCTACAAAGACAACAGAATGTTAAAATAGAAGGTGGTGCTGACCCGGTTGGTCATTATTGAGCATCGGGTTAATTATGGGGAGTTTGCATATAGACCCCAAGGTGCATAGTTTATTTAAAGGGAACAAGCTTAAGTTGATGGAGAGGACCTTGGGGTCCTACAACAAGGAGATAGTCAGGGAGTTCTACGCTTCCTATGTGTCTAACATTAGGGGCTCTATTGATAGGCGGGAGAGACCTGCCAAACACGACCCGCACACCTTTTTTCTAGTCCGGGGATGTCGGTTTGATATCTCAGAGGCCACCCTCTGTGGGTTCCTAAATAGACCCACCACTGAGACACAATAGGCCCCTATTACTTAAGATTTGACTAGAGGTAAGAGATGGTCAAAAGTGGCGCGCTTCAGAGGACTGGAAAGCTGAAATAGTCTATGATAGGTGGCCCGCCCAACATCTAGAGTTTGATGGTGAGAGGGCTGACTGGGTGTTTGACTCCCGAGGGTCGATTAAGAAGGCTACCCTCACATTCATGACCAAGTTCTTCTTGGTTGTAGGACGACACCCTATATTGCAAACAAATGTCGATAATGTTCTTACTTGGGATAGGGCAGTGTTGGTGGCAGCCTTTCGTGGTGGGGTTAGAGATATATGTGGCTAAGGTGAATCACGATTATCGATGAGAGGGTTTTTAAGACCTCTACTACTTACCCTTTTGCTTATATATCTTCTAGTTTTACAGGAATTCGGGGTACTCATTTTACATTGTGACACACTTCATAATCTGGTGCGGACAATCGATATAGGTATCATCAGGGATGAGGCCATTGTAGCAGGGGTACGGTGACGGCCCAGGATTAAGGTGCCCTTATTGAGCGAGAATTTAGTGGAGATGGTGGAGTTAGCACAAGGGGCTGATTGTTATACATCTAATCTTGATGACACCACCCTGGCGAACTCAAGTCATGCTTCCAAAAGGGTCCCCAGCTCATCCAGATCAACACCACCATCTGCATTACTCATTCCTTTAGCACCGGTACAGAAGTTTGAGGCACAGATGGCCACCCTAGTCCATCATATGCAGTCTTGTATGCAGAAGTCCATCGATGAGGTTGAGGAACATATTGAGAAGAGGGTAGCTCAACAGATTGAGCAGAAAATTCAAGCGGTCCCTGAATGCCTAAACGCCTTCGAGCTTTGTGTACCATCCTCCCCAGCCCCCATGATACACCTCACTACTCTTCACGAGGCGGCTGGTAGTTTGTATGCTGATGTAGATGCCATCCTGAATATGAGGGGTACAAAATGGGAGATGTACCCATTGATCTCGTAGAGGACACAGTGCTTGACGCTTTGTTCAAGAATTATATTGAGCCAAAACCTGAGCCACATTGTCGGCCCAAGACGCACCATTCTAAGTGCATTACTGATGCAGGAGATAATGCCAGTGCGAGGAAGAAATAGAGGACGGAACTTGAGGATGCTAAGAGGGCTTTGTTGGCAGATTAGGAGGCCCACCAGATTAGGGAACGTGAGATGGATGCTAGGGCATCTAGTTCCATACCTATGATAGGTTAGAGGAACACACTAATAGTGCGTAGATTGATGTGCACACCACTTACGGGGACAGAAGCACTAATGTTGCAGGTTTTTGAAAATTAAACCCACCCACTTATTTATAGATCATCGGCACGAAGCACCTCAAGTTTGCTTCACCTACCACAATGTACTTATTTTTTTATGCATTAAGTACAATGTCATGCTCTTTTTGTTGGGGTGGGGTAAATTGATAGTGACTATTAGGGTGAAGTCTGAGTATCCAAACTCACAATCCTCTCTTGGCGTTTTCTTGCCTATGTTCTCTTTCCTCAAGAGACTTATTATTTTTTTGTTGAATCGGTATGTCATTATGTGTACAAAGAATAAAAATATGAAGCATGATGGCTAAAATTACATGATATCCTGTCCTAAAAAGTGCTCACATGAACATGTGAAAATAAGTTGAATGTGTTTGCTCTAAGCATGACATTGATAGGCACCCGATGCATAAGCCTCAACTAACAGCTAAAATATGAAATCAGACAATCTGATAGTGTAATGAGGTGTCAAGTGTGTGTGAGGAGTTTTGAGTGTTCAATAGTTTGTACTTAGGTAGAACTTGTCTGGTTAGACCTACAAAGAATCTCTGTTAGATTAATAGGAAAGGAGCATAGGCCGTTGTTCAAATAAGAAAACATCTATCCTAAAATGAAGCTATCAAAATGGAAACCTTATCCCTTTTAATGCAGATATGTTGAGCCTATAATATACCTATTTTTTTACTCACAAACTCACCTTCCCAAGGTTTAATGTTTTGGCCATGGTCTCTCCTTGTAAATGTTTACCTCTAATGAATAAAATGACCTTGTCAAGGGTGGCTATTGTGAGTTGAACCTAAAAATGGGTATGAAAAGAGTTGGATGATGAAAAGAAAAGAGAAAGTGCGTGAAAGATATAACTCTGTGAAATTATCAATGTGAATGAAAGAGAAAACAAAAGTAAATGAAAAGAAAGAAAAATAGTGCAGAAAAGAAAGAAAAGAGTTTGAAAAAGTTGAAGAATATATATGAGTCATATACAAAAAGAAGGGGAGCAAAGAAAAGATGAAAAACAAAGAAAATTAGTGCGTAAAACAGCAAACAAAAGTGGTCAGAAGCTTAGCGGAGATTTTAAGAAGGGCAATATGTTACTAAGAATTTACCCAAATGTACCACAACTCACCATGAGCTTACGTTACTAGAAAGGAAGTCCTACCATGGTCCTAGAGTCTAGCGTGGTGAACTTAAGCCAAGAAATTAAAGGCAAGCCTATGGAGATGAGTACTAGCCATGTATGAACTTGTTTTCTAGCGTGAGTGTTGAATAAATATCCTTGTACCCAAACTTAAAATTACTTTGAGAAAAATGAAGATTTCTTTTGAAGTGAGGGAACTAGTTGCAATATAAAAAAGTTAGTACTTTAGTGAGAGGCAAAATAGTATTAAGTGTTTGTTCATAGTGAGTTTGTGTTAATGGTGTGCCACATGACTTAGCTTGTTCAAACATGAGAGCGTAAGCATGCACTAATTTAAAGAAAAAGGCAGGATTGATATCCATGTGATAACGAAAGCATAAAAGAGTATACTTTTGTACAAGTATGGTTTTGAGTCATAGTGTGTTGCTTGAGGACAAACAATGAATTCAGGTTGAGTGTGTTGATGAACCGTGGTTTCAGAGTGCTTTCAATACATTTTGCTTAAGAGTTGCGTGTGTCTAGAGACTTTTTGTAGTAGTTTTAACATGTTTTTATATTTTTTTTACAGGAAAGTTGTCCAGAGTAAAAACGCAGAATGAATCTAGAAAACAGTGAAGAAATATTACCTACAAAGACTATCAATGACTTGTAGTTCTATCGACGGTCCGTAGGGGGTGACCGTTGATGTACCTTAATTTCATGGTACTTTTAATGCTTTTTCCTTAAGATTTGTGTGTGTATGAAGCCTTTTTAATATGATACTTAATATGTTTTTATCTTTGTTATGCAACAAAGGTGTCCAAAAATAAACACAAAAGGCCGTGGAGATTTAGTGCAGATGTGACCCACGAAGGCCATCGACAGCCCGTGATCTCATCGATGGATCGTAGATGGTGACCATCGATTAGAAGTTCAAGCATCTAGAGATACTCAGGAAATTAACCAAGTGTGGGACTACGCAAGGATGAAGGCTCGTCAATTGATTGATGGATCGTCCTGGTAAATCTTCAATCTTACCAGAGAATGTCCCACTACGCTAAGTTAAAGAAAATCTATGTACGAAACGACGGTAGGCATCGACGGACCGTGCTATCGGTCCGCTAATTGGATCAGAGAAGCTGCAAGTTTAAGGCTAAAAAAAGATGCTATGTCTGGACATACAAAAGAAGTCGATGGTCCGTCGTTTGTTAGACGGACCGTCTGTGGGGGTCGTCGATTGAAGTTGTGTTCTTTGGACAATTTTCTTATTTGAATTCCTTTTAACCAAGTACATTGTTCTTATAAAAAGGGTGTAAAACCTCATTTTTGGGGTTGGATTCTATTAATAATTTCTTTGTTTAGTTCATGGAGATTTCTTTTTGCAACTTTGGCATTAATTTACATTTCCGGATTTGGTTTTCAAGTAATTTTTGTGGTTTTATGTTGAATTTCTGGATTTTCTTCGAATTTGTCAAAGTAAGTTCATGATTTATTGTTTATCAACCATGAATTGTGTTCTTCTATGCGTGGGTAGCTAAATCCACAACTACGGTTGCTGGGAACTAAGGGTGGTTAATAAAGTAAACCTATCTGAATGACAATTTTAAGTAGGTTATTATATACATTGATAATTCTTTCGTTTAGAAATCTTTTTAATGACTGCACGCGTTAGAACTTTCCTTATGGCTACTTGGTGGATCAAGGGGATAGTCAATAGGAAATGAATTATGATATACTATCTAATAGGCTAGTATCAATTGGTGTGAAGTAACAACTAAGCCATACATCGAATACAATGCTTAATATGAATTTAGGGAAAAGGTTAGTAACTTAAACACACGTAGCCGGACCAAGGTACATGGTGAAATTCTCTAAATGCTTGACGTAGGATTTAGAGATACCTAACTTATCACTTTGCATGCAAAAAGCTAGGGAAGAATTTTTATAGCTAGGATTACAACGTTATGAACCTATGGGGAATACTTACACCCTAGTTTCTCTTACAACTTGATAAACACCGACAATTTACTCATGTTGTTTTATTTAGCAATATTAAGAGACTTTTGTGTAACAAAACCCCCATTTAATTATTCTTTTTTGGAAAGAACTTGACTAACTAGTTATCATACATTGACGTTAAGTCTAAACCATTTTCCTCGTGGGATATACCCTAACCTTATAGTTGGGTTCTTTACTTGATACAACCGCTTATACTTTTGTAGGGATCTGTAATTTAAGTGTATCAAATTTTAGCACCGCTGCTGGGAATAATGGGTTTTAAAGTAACTTTAATAACATTATTCAATTTTGTCAACAATTTCATTATTTTGTTTTTTTCTTTTGTTTTTGTTTCTTTCATGTCTAGCTCTAGTATATGCCAAGTACACGGAGCCGAGCAGAACCAATACTTCTATTCGATGCTGAACTAAATCGTACACATAGAAGAATGAATAATAATCAGAACCCATCTAATCTAGGTGATGGGATAATTCTCTAGACCCACCACTGGTTGACGCTCATAATTAAGTGGTTGCAGAAAATCTGGCTGATGATGCTTGGAGGATGCAGTCTCCCGTCCCATACCCTCAAGAGTTCTATACGGGCAACATTAACATCAGTGATTCTTATAGACCTCTTGCCCTACCTCCTTTACCACAGGGTAACACATTCGTGGTAAGTATTAGCTTGATGTAGATGCTCACGCAAGAAGTTTGTTTTCAGGGCTACCATATGAGGATTCACGTGCTCACATTACAAAGGATGTCGGTGTGCAATAGTTGTATAGGATTCTTATGCAGTGAATGATCAGACGGTAGGTTTCCAACCAAACGCCCAAGTGTGACATCCCGCCACAATTGCTGCCTTATTTCACATCCGAAAAGGGGCACATTGACATAGAGTTATGCGGAAGAGTCTAGAAAACTTTAGAACTCTCAAAAAGACTAAAGAAGGTCCCAAGGTAGTGTAAAATTCTCTAGAAAAGGGACCAAAGTGTAAATATTTTAGGGGATTAGAAAGTAAATATTAAATGATCTTTAGTCCCTAGGAAGTAGTATAAATATAGGTGCCCCTGATTTGCAAAGGCACCAAGCAAAGTTGTAAGCAATTCTTCCAAGCAATACAAAAGCCTTCTTCAAAAGTTGTCTTTCTTTTGTTTCTAAGTCTTCAAAGAATTCTCTTATAGATCTAAGTCTTAAAGGCTTACTTGAGCATACAAGATAATGAAAGATTCGTGAGTAATTTGTCAAGTGCCGCACGGAGTCTTAGCAAATACTCTTAGTCCGTGACAAAGTGGTATCAGAGCGAGGTTTGATACTAAGGGAATGGCTATCGAAGGAGACGTAAATGACGCTAGCACCACTAATGTCCGTATGGATGGTGGAAAGAAGAACCAAAAGGGGAAGAAACATCAATAGGGTAATGAGGAGGTGCTGCCCGAGCTCAAACCTAGAGAGGCACTAACATCTCACCCACCCTGGACTGTCGAGGAAAGTGATGAAGAAATAGGCGAAGATACCATAGACGTTACCGCTGGATAAGAATGGGTCGCATGGATGGAAGTGGCAAGACAAGCCGTCGATATCTTAGGCCGGTGCATGAACGTGATTGAAACCAAGTTCAAGACCCTTGAGGAATTCACCCTTGAGGAGACCGAGAACATCCGGAAGGAGTTGGAGGGACGCCAGCGGGCCGAGTTCGAGATGAAGAAGGCCATCACTTTCATGGAGTTTCAGCTTATGGAAGTGCTTAACATGAAGGAAATCATCGCTTCATTAGAGCGACATCTTACGGAAGCGCTTGGCACGATCGAGACACTGAAGGTCGAAGTGAAAAAACTCAAGGAAGGCATGGAGGTTGGATGATCTGCATCACCTGACCGTGATATGGAGGCCAGGGTCGAGGCTCAAAAGCCACCTATAATTAAGGGCGTCCTATGACGCTCAAGAGGTGGAAAAGTTTCTATGGCACATGGAGAACTAGTTCAAGTGTAGTCGGGTGAGAAGTGACGAGAACAAGATCAACACTACCATGCTGTACTTGTCCGAGATGGCTATACTATGGTGGATGTGCAAAGAGGCCAAGATTGTAAAGGCGATGTGCACGCGGACGTATGTGAAGTAGTTCACAACTCTAACATTTCAAATTCCCAACCTTACGGATGAAGACATTTTTTCCCACTTCATTGACGGACTGCAAAATTAGGCCAAGACGGAGTTGGAGCGGTATCAGGTCAAGACCATAGACGAAGCCATCACACAAGTAGAGTCCTTGACGGACTTCAAGCATGAACGACATAACAAGGGGAAGGACAAGGATACAAGAAGTACTCATGCCAAAGGTGGTGGAGACCGTGGCCAAGGCAAGGAGCTGTAGGCACACCCCAAGTAAAACGACCCCCACAAGCCAGACGACATGCGGTTTGGGTGCCAAAACTACACAAAGAAGCGTGCACAGGCCAACAAAAGAGATGGATGCTACATATGCGGAGGTAATTTACGAATTCTCTAGGTAATTTAGGATGATGGAGAAAATATGATTTTCCTTAATTACATTTTGTCTAGCATATCTCACTATAGTGGAAACTTACCCCAGTGCAGCGCTGCTGCGGAACGGCATCCCGCCAACTATAGCGGGACAAGTTATAGATTATTATTGTATTTTTATATTTCTAAATAATGACGATTCATGTCGTTACAGTGTTTGTGCACATGTGTTTTCATTTTGGTTGAATACTTGTATGCATAGATGATAAAGCTTATCACTGTAGTTTGATTCATCCAAAATATTTCTTTGACTCTGCTTGGTAATTATAAGGTTCAGCCCTAGTTATGCAAACATGTTAACTTAATCTTCTTTAACATGATTTGTCTTTATGAAAATTAATTTATGCAGCCATGAATTTTATGAAAAAGTAATATCTGCTTATGATTTGTTGCCACATTTTCATAAATCTTCCTTTTCATTGATCTTCTATCACATGCTTATACTTAAGCAGAGTCGCTATCAAAAATATTTGTAAATATTTCACTAGTTCCATAAAGGGAAAAAGTACGATCTCTATGGCTTCCGTTTTATCGTTTGTTGTCTTGGTTATCTATATCTTCCCTTTTTGGAAATTCTTTTGATATGGATTTCCTTGAGCAGAGGGTCTATTGTAAATAATCTAACCCTCCCAAGGTCAGGGTGAGGTCTACGTACAATCTATCCTCTTCAGATCCTACTTATGGGTTACACTCGGTACGCTCTATGTTTTTTTTGTTATGTAAATCTTATGTAAGACCCCAAAATGAGATATGGTTATGGAGACAAAAATGTTTTTATTATGGTTTCTAAGGTCCAAAAATGACTTATAATATGGTTTAGAGGCAGTGTGTAAAGTTTGAAGTGATTCGGAAGTCGAACGTCAAGGGACGACCAAAATGTTCGACGATTAGTCGCCTATGTGTCTCATGTGTCCATGCGTGTTTATAAACGATATGTCATGATCTTATTACGTATTTGAATGAGTTATAATGATTTTTAAATATAGTATATGGATTTTCTATATGTTTGGAGGTTAAACGACCAAGAACGTCGAAGATGTTCAAAAGATAACCCTTAAGACGCTCAACGTGTTTCTTGATGAGGCCTAGCCTGTTTGGACGATTTCCAGGTGTTTGATTTGGTCTAAACTTATGTGTAAGATATAAAAATTGTTAAGGGTTGTATTTACGTTTGAAACATCTGGGTACGGCTTATAAAGGGCCCTGCAAAGGGCCCCACAAGAAGAATCCAAGGTTGGTTGAGACACTGCCTTAGCAGTGTTAATCAATTCACCAAATGAAGGCCTATTGGTCAACCAACGACCCGTTGGTGATGTATCATTGGTTGGTACTTATCTTGGTTCGGTATCAACCCAAAATTTGGATAAGGACCAGTCTAAGGGAACCAAAGGACGACTGGTAGAGTGACCTACGACCAGTTGATTGCTCCGTCGATGGTGGCCTGTAAACAGGTGCCTGCGTCAGTTTCATTTAAGGGGTGAATGGAAAATTCACCCTGCTTCTTTACATGATTATAATAGGTTTATTTATCTACTTTTGGGTGTGCATAAGTCATCTAACACGTGAAGAACCCATTCCAAATCCTCTCCCAAGAAATGAACATTTTCCCTAAAAAATATTCTCCCTGGAAACCACCGTTGATGGTGAAGGTCCAGAACAGCTTGGATCTTTATTTTCCTTGGATGGGTCACAATGTTTTATAGGTTTTAAACTAGACAAAGTTATGATGAACCTTCATCTGTATTTATCCTTCCATCTAGAGATTTAATCTCAATGTTTTTAAATGAGTTTGCATGATCAAAGTTCTTCTTCTTCATTCTAGGCATTTTTTATTTCTTAAATTGATTTCAAAAGCATAATATGAATGTATTGATGATTATCTATTGCTTTTGACGTGATTTTCAAATCCTATTGCATGATGAACTATGCTCTTTCACAAACTTGATTTTAGCCTATGTGTGGCTTATAAGCATGTCGAATTGTGATTCAATTATGTTAATATGCTTATGTCTATTGTCTAGTATGTATATTGATGTTAATTATTTATTAATTATCAATGTGAATCCATGTATGAATATTTGAACAAAACTATCCTATGTTATATGAGTTCACAGTAAGTTCGGATTCATGGTGTTTGTTATGAGATTTTGATTGGGTAAAGTTCAATCTATCTACTGTTTTAAGTGGATATTATGGATGAATTTTAAATAATTAATTTCATGTTGATCAAATTTTGTTAGGCTATGATTCTTCTACTTTCTATAGATATCTTAAATAACATGTTCACTATAATCTAAAGGTTATAGCAATGGTAATAGGGTTTTCTGTAGATTATCTTTTCCTTGTCTAATGACTTATAATGATGATATTAATGTATTGTGGGTTAGGAATTCTTGATGATCAAACAAAGGAATCTTGGCATGAATTGATCTAGGTTCTTCTAGCCTACAATTTGAAGGTTGTAAAGAACATTATGTGATCTAAATTCTATGGTAGATGAAGCATAATTTAGATTTGATTTATATCTATTTTAGTACTGCCCTAAATATATATTATTGGTACATGATGATTAATGAACTAATCTAGGGAGGTTAGTTGATGACCTAGGACCCTCTACTTCTTAGTACATGTGAGATGCCTTATATTATGTTATAGTGTGATCTTATAGCGACTTGTACATTGTTTCTTTTATGATTACATTACATTTATCTACTTTCCTACATATGAGTAGTTTATGAACAAGATGTATTAATTAATGATGATTAAAGGGTGAGAAATTGGTAAGAATGCTTATCTATTCTACTTCCCTTATAGTATTGTAGTTGATGAAGCCTTGTATGGCATTGTTGTGGTATGGTCCACTTATGGTGGCGGTATTTACTTTATTTTCATTATATATGTCTTGACCATGGTCTTGAAGACAAATGGATGAATATATGAACATGTCCTTATGATGATACTATGAGATGATTATGCCTACTTTCCTATTCTAGTTGTGATCTAGGGTGTATGACTATTGTATGAGCATGTGTATATACATGTTAGGGTAAAGCATAGGTCCTTCCATTGATGATTAAAATGGTTAATAATCCTTCACCTATGTACCCCTATGTGAATTCATGAATAACACAAGTTAGGAGTCTTATGTGTAATATGAAGTTGACTTGTCTCCTATGATATTGTGTGTTGTGTGGTTTATGCTTGATAGAGTATTATGGTCTAAGAGGGTGGATGCCTCAATGTGTGTTGATAGCCATTATGTTATCAAGTTGATTAATGTACAGACACACTCACTTTACATGCATGTTACAAATAGTATAGGTCATGGTGTCTAAATGTAAGCTAACTCTCATATTCACTAGTTTCTACTATTATGCATGTTAATATGATTTTTATGAAAGCATGATATGTGTTTATTTAGATAGGATGACTTGATAGCTGTACTAGTATGGGCAAGGGTATGGGACTTTGCCTATGCATTGCACATGTGTACTTTGATAGTATAGTTCTAGTTTTGGTTTCTACATGTATGAATATGTATGTATGAACATGTGTGTATTAATGTGTTATGTGAAAGGTTTTCTCACACATATGTATATGCAGACATGTATGAAGACCTAGTCAAGAGAGGTGTCATGAATGGTGTGTTCATGTGTACCCTAATTAGATGATGATTTACATATGCTATGTTCATGTAAAGGGATTCTTTACTTGATTTAGGTTGATGAACATTCATCTATGACCTATGATTTAAGCATATAAGGGGATGACTCTCCTAAACTTATGTTTTATAAAATTAAAAATATAATAAAGGTTTTCAATAAAGGGAACTTAGCTTAGCACAGAGTGAACTTTAATATGAGTTGTGTCCCTTCCTATGGTAGGAATGTAGGTCACCATAAATCTCATGATGTGGATAACCAGAATTCCTCATTAGGCATAAATAGGGTTTCCCTATGTGAATAACTACAATACATAATCTTTGCATAAATTGGGTTTTCACATGTTCTTCGAAGTTCCATAAGTATGTTGCCACCACAAGATACTAGCTAGTGGATCCATCTAGAAAGCTATGTCACATTTGGTTCTACTTTGGCCGGTAGACCACCTTCTTTTAATGTGGGATTTTATGACACTGGATTCCATGTTTAGCTTCACATGGTCTATGTCAGTTAAGGCTATAGTTTCCCTATTGTAAAATGGACAAAGGAATTAAATGACTAGGACCTAACTTGAATGACTTATGAGAGGTTACTTAGGATAGGTGGAAGTAAAGAACCAATCTAGACATTTCACATGTAGCTCCTTAGGAAGTTCTAGGAAGGTATTCTAATGCGTGTCACTATGTATGTGTTCCTTATGCATGACATTGTAGTATTTGTCTGCTTTTTATGAGATGTGCATGATATAAGTCTTTATGCATGATGTTGATCTTGTTAACTATATGATGAAGGTCTTGACCTAACTATGTTTATGTTGTACTATACTTCTATGATGATATGTGTTGGCTTGTATAAGTAGTATGTATGGTTTTCCTTGTGGTCCTAAGTTGATGCATTGCAACAAGTATCACTTAAAGATTTCTTGGGAGGCTAATGAAATAAAATAAGGAGTTCATTGCTAAGAAGAACGAGCTCACTCTAAAGTGACCTCAAATGGGACTTAAATTCTATATGTGATTTTTTATTATGTTTTGCCTTTGATTGTGTTTATACTAAGTATATGAATGATATAAATTCTACTCTTTAAAGTTTTTGTAATGATTTACTCAAAAAGGCATGAAGTATGATTTCAAGAAAATGTCCCTTTTAATTGCATGTTTTTGCATGAAAGCCATACTTAGTGCATTCTTGTACTAATCGAATTCATCTCTACTATTTTCAGAAATTGTAGGTTATGGATGCTTAATGGATGTCTATAGTTGAGGTCTTGATATGTATTTCAAAAGCTCAAGGAAAGGGGTCCTTAAGTCCCAAGGATTCCCTATATGTCTTAGTGTAAAAAGGTTTAAAGATGTATTATAATGTTGTTGAGTCTAAGATTGCAAAGAGACTTAAGTTATAAATATATATTACAAGTTATGTTTTTATGTATATAAGAAGTAATTTTTTTAGTACTTGATTTTCTACGAAAAGTTTAGATTTTCTGTTTAATTTACTATATCGATGCGTTGAATGATTACTATGGTCTTGTATAAGGCATCTGAGAGGTCAAGTACTCCTTGTTACTTCTAGGGGGTGCTCCCCGGATGTGACAAACGTGGTATCAGAGCACGGTTTTAAAAAGTGGTTTAGGGTCCAAGAAGTCTCATATTTGCCATGTCTAGTAGAGTCTTGTATCATCGGTTGTGAGTCACGACACATCAAAGGGTATGAGAGGGTATAAGAAGATAGAGTTTAACTTCTTCATCATTCTCATAGCGTGCCATAGAACTTAACTCTATAAGATCTCTCCTTTTTATTTCCTTGTCCGGTGGTCTTTTAGATGTGATTGCTTGAATGAGATTATTCTCTATGCTTGAGGGAAAAAAGGTGAGTTTAAATGCTTATATCGGTTTTATGGTTTGAATGAGTATGTGTGAAGGTGAATTTTGGCATATATTATGATGTGATGCCAATTAAGGGTATATATGAAGTATAAGTAAAATAGCATGTTATGTTGAAGAATGTGTGTCATTATATGGTGAAAGCGTGCTAGATGTTTTTTTGGTTTACATGTGTCCTTTTGGAATGATGTGTTCCTATATGATTTTAAATGATGGTAGCCTAATACTATGATTTGAAATTTAAATGCTTAGTGAATACCTATGGAAGCATGCTACCCTAAGATTATGTACTTAAAGGTTATCAATGTTTCCTCTTTTATGCATGTGGTCCTTGATAAGTTTTATAGTATGGATTGGAGTCCTTTGTATAGACATTATCCTTGATGTCATGATAGTATGCTTGTCATGGTAAAGTTTTCTTGGACCAAACTGAGGCTTGTTGGTCAACCAACGTTTCGTTGGTGAGGTCTCATCGATTGGTACTTAGTTTAGGAAGATCTCAACCCAAAATTTGGCTAAGGACCAAGTGACGGAAGCCAAACGATGGCCCGTTGACTGACCTATGTCCAATCCATTGCACCACTGATGTTGGCCTGAAAACTGGTGCCTGCGTCTGTTTCATTTAAGGGGTGAATGGGAAATTCACCCCACATCATAAATTGATTTTAATAGGTTTATTTATCTACTTTTGGGTGTATTTAAGTCATTCAACACGTAAAGAACCCATACCAAATCCTCTCCCACTAATTGAATCTTTTCCCTCCAAAATATTATCCCTAGAAACCACCATAGATGGTGAAGCTCAAGAACAGCGTGGATCTTGGATTTTCATGTATTAATCATGAAGTTTTAGAGGTTTTCAAATAGACAAAGGTATGGTGATCCTTCCTGTCTAGTTATCCTTCCATCTAGAGAAATAATCTGAATGTTTTCAAAATAGTTTGCATGATTAAAGTTCTTCTTCTTCATTCTAGCCATGTGTTCTTTCTTAAATTCATTTCAAAAGCATAATCTGAAAGTGTTGATGATTATCTACTGATTTGGACATGATTTTCAATCCTATTGCATGATGAACCCATGCTCTTTCACAAACTCGATTTTAGCGTATGTGTGGCTTTATTATCTTCATCTTATACATATCAAAGTGTGATTCAATTATTTAATATTCTTATGTCTACTATCTATTATGTATATTGATGGTGAATCGTTGATGAATTATCAAGCTCAAGGAAAGGAGTCTTTAAGTTCCAAGGATTCCCTACTCATGTCCTAATGTAAAAGGTTTAAATAATGTATAGTTATGTCTTATGTTTTAAGGGTCATGTCCCTAAGTATTCTAATATTGTGAGTCTAAGATATGAGAGATATTTAGGGTATAAATATATATTACGACTTATTCTTTTATATATATAGGAAGTAAAGTTTCTAGCATGTGAAGTGCTATAAAAAGTTTAATATTTTTCTGCTATATTTACTATGTCGATGCGATGAATGATAAGTATGGGATTGTATAAGAAATACAAGAGGTCAAGTATGTCTCGATTGAAATCTAGAACCAAGACAAGACCGCGTCGTTGACCTCTTAGAGGTCGCAAACAAGCCTACACACGTCATTCCTACTTCATCTAGGTTAATTTTAGTTGAAAGTTTGAAACTTTTTGTTTCTTAACATGCTTACAAAATATTATACAACATAAATAATTTTTCACCATCAACCATATAACATTAAGATTATCAAATGAAAGAAACAATTTATTATGACGATAAAGATGTACTTGCCAAAATGGCACCAATACAATGTTTGAGCAAAAAGGGAAAGAAACGCTACTGGAAAATACTCCACTACCTCATTCCTACAACTAATCTAGAATGTAAATGTTCAATAATCCTCGAAATAATTAGGGCCTACCAAGTCCGGATGAATGCTCGATGTCCAGATAACTGCAATGTTGATCATGTAGCTCTAGCATCAACCTGGGCCTGCACCTAAAAGTTTAGAGTTGTATAGGGTTAGTACAAACTTGTACTAAGTATGGGTATATGCAAGAACACACCAAATTTTGATAAGGAAAGTTATGCTATGATAGTAACATGCATCATCATACTTAAAATTTTGCAGACAACACACAATAGCATACATATATCACATATCATAATTTTTATAACACATAACGTTGTTCATATCATTCATTTGTATGCCATAAGACCTTGAAATCATGGACTTGACATTAAGACTTCCCAAAAATAAGGTCTAAACATATGGGACCTCAACTAGGGACTCTACTATAGAAAACACATAGTCTGTTTCTTTAATACATACGTACTTCATTCCATTTCATTCATGGGCCAGTGTAAACACCAACTATACCTAGGATACAATTTAATACATTCATCGGGATTGTTGTGCAATGACAAAGAATAACCTAATGTCATTACTTGAGTCCAACTCACCTCTTGATTATCCTATCCTAAAACCTTGGTATCGTTCGTTTCATTATCTGCATCATTTGAGGTTGGCCTCATTCATTTATTGAGAACTTTAAATTTAACTGACATAGATCATGTGAGCATCATGAAATCCAGTATCATGAAACCCCACACCGAAAAGAGGTGGAATCACCGGCCAAAGTGACCGAAAACATGCTAGCGTACATGGGAATTGAACCCTGCCAAATCCCTATATTGGCAGTATAGGTTCAAAGACTAGGATATATAAGGAGACAGATACCCGCCATTATGGACAATCTCATCTCTTGATATTTACGTGAACCTCTGCCCTTCCTGAAAGAATGCGCTGTAACAAGTCCTTATAAGTCAACTTTTTTATTCCGAATCCTACACATAACGAGAGTCTTAGTGTAACAGTATATTCATTTATAGTTCACAGGGATCTTTCATTCTTTATTATTTTAAATATTATCATTATGCCACAATTGTTTTAGGAAAGCTTATGAAAATTGAGCTAAACTTGAAAATACGGATCCATTATAAGTTTGAGAAAAGCAATGATCTTTTTAGTTCTTCTGGTGAATGATATAATTCATTTTTCTTGTGTTTTGCAATCTAAACAAAATTAAATACTGATGTTGTATGTTTTGAATGACTGATATTTGATAAATTTGATTTTTATTTATATTAGGTAAATTACACATGCTTCAAACACGATTGAACATTTATATTAATCATATATAGGATCATTCAGTTACTTCAGTATTTTTGATACATACACTACTGCCAAGAATATTTCATCTTAATGCAAAGTATTCCTTTGAGGTCATAAAGTGCTATTTATTTATTTTTGTTTTGCTGCACAAAAATATTACTCATAGAGAGATTTTAAATATAAAAAATAAATCCAAGAAAATCTTCATGGAAATAGTTGATGATAAGTGATTCTTAAAATATGACAACTAGCTCTTATTCAACATTGAAAGCTAGTTCTTGCAGGTTGAGTTAGGGTCACGTGCCATATCTTTCAATGGTATAAGAGGCTGATTTATTATCGTTTGGTCTTCCAGTTTACACGCAAGGTTAGTATGGGCATGAATGGGGGTGTTAAAGTGGATGAAAGTCTTTGATACCCTGTAAAAATATGACACATGAGCCTAACTCAACATGAAAAAACTAGCTCACTAGAGGAGGTTTGCCCAAGTCTGTATGAAGAGACCACCACTCCATTCCTCGACAAATGTAAGACCTTTTACCCACTTAACAAATGTTGGACTGTACGCCCATTCTAACACCCCTCCCCCCTCCTTTTAAACTTTTTTGTTTGTATTATACTAACTTATAAAAAATTATAGATTACAGTAATCTTGATATTTTTATGTCCTTAAATATTGATTAAATGCCCTAAGAGAATCTTTTTAAAGTAACAAGTACAACGAGCTTTAGAATTTCTGTAGGGACACATCGCAGTGTGAAAAAAATCTCTTTGGAATAATTTATCTACTTTTTTTTCTTGATTATATATGTATATGTGTGTGTTTGAATACTTATATACTTAACATGTAGGTTGATTCATCCAAAAGCTTTCTTTTATTGTGCTTTGATTTTTGATCATCAGGTTCTGCCCCTGTTGTGCATACATTTTACGGTAGTCTTCTTCAATATGCTTTTTGTTTATCAAAATTTATTTATTGAGATATGAATTATATGAAAAAAGAAGAATCTCTTTTTGGATGCGTTTTTTGATTTGTCTCAATGTTCTATAAATGTTCTCTTCTCTTGACTTTGACATGCTTATCTTAAAGTCGAGGGTCTATCAAAAATGTTTTAGTAAAAAGTAATAACTTTTATGGCTCTCCCTTTTTGGTTATTAAATGTTTTCTTTTTCGATCTTCTTCAATATGATTTTCTCTGAGCTGAGTGTCTATCGTAAATACCTATCCTCCCCACATCACACTTTTGGGATTACACTCAGTGTATACTTTGTTTTTTTTGTTGTGTAAGTATTTTCTTTTTCGATCTGATTTGATATGTTTACCCTTGAATTGAGGGTCTATCGGGAATATCCCCTCGACCTCCATAAGTAGGGGTGACGTCTATGTAGACACTAACCCTCCCCAAACCTTAATTTGACATGATTACACAAATATTCTTTTTTATCTACTTTGATAGGCTTTTATTTGAGTCGAGGTTCAATTGAAAAAATAACCTCACTATATCCTGTAGGCTTTTAGGTTTAGAGAATATTTTTTCTGTCGCGTTTATGAAAAGTTGTGACTTTTATAATGAATTACAACTTTTATGGAAGGTTGTTCCCTTTTTGATAAGGCACAATAAATATTTATTCACACTACCTTTTGTCGCTTGTAAATAGAAAAATATTGTGTCATTGTTAAACAACTAAAACTCTTGAACAACTATTTGTTCTTCTTTATTGCACAAAGACATATATGAATACTCAATATATTAATTTCTCATATTCAAAATAAAGTCTAGACAATTTTTCAAGTTTACTGCAAGTTGTAAATACTTTTGTTGAAGTGATAAGTGTGTTTCTAGACACAACAACTACAATACAAGTTTGGTTTCTAACTGAACTCTTTCACTCTACTAAATAGATTTATTTTAAAATAACTATACACACACACACACATATATATATATATATATGCATTCTTTTTTCCATAGGTTTAACTTCTGTTATTGGAGTATCTCCTTGTGTATATACTCTTCTACGTGGTATATTTCCTGTGCTATTATCTGTAGTTTATCCTTGTTCATTTGTTCTTTGGAATGGACTACTAGAACTTGTTGTTTCCATTATTTCTTTTTGACTTAGTATAGATTCTAACTCAGATAATTTCTACATGTATACTATATATATATATATATATATATATCAAGCCCCACCTTGTTTGTTCTCATCACCTACATCAAATGTATGCAAGTTGGTTTACATAGATTAAAACAAGCTCCAAAAGCTTGGTTTGACAAGTTTCTACTACTTTGCTTCAATTCTCTTTTTTAGCCGAGCAATGATTCATTTTTGTTTCATTAGAAAACATTCGTATTGTGTGTACTTTTGGTGTATGTATATGACATTATTATCACATGAACTTAATCTTCACTAGTTACTAGTTTCAAGCATTAGCTTAAAGATTCTTTTGATTTGAAAGATCTTGCTTCTATTAAGTACTTTTTGGGGTAGGAAGTTCATTATAATTCTTTAGGTGTGTTCTTTAACTAGCACAAAAATACTCAGGACTTGATCGCTTTTTCTGGTCTTCAAGAATCTTCCTCAGTAATTACTCCATTGGAATTAAATGTAAAGTACTATCACACAGAAGGATATCTTATTCGTGATTCAACTTTGTACTGGATATTATTTTGGAGCCTAAATTAAATTACTATTACTCAGCTTGATATCTCTTTTGCAGTTCAACAAGTGAGTGAATATATGCATGCTCCATGCCATCTACATTTTATGGATGTCCGTCGCATCATTAGATATCTCTTGGGAATATATCCTAATGGATTATTCTTTCCTAGTGGTTCTAGGAATGATCTTAATACATTTTGTGATTGTGATTGGATGGATGGTCAGATACTCGTTGCTATGTCACGAGTTGGTGCATGTTTCTTTGAGATTCCTTGATTTCTTGGAAGAGCAAGAACCAAGATCTTGTATCAAAATCTTTCACCGAATCTGAATATCGAGCAATGTTTACGACTTGCTCTGAGATTGTTTGTCTTCGTGGTTTATTTGTAGAAATTCAATTTTCTCAATCTAATCCCACTACTCTCTATGCAAAAATACAAGTGCTATTCAAATTACTACTAATACATTTATCATGAAAGAACCAAATACATTCAAGTGGACTGTCATTATATCAGGGAAGTTGTAGATCGGAGAGTCATTGCTCTTCCATATGACAGAAGTAACTGAATGATCATATGTACGCTTGATTAAATAGTTCAATAGCACGTATAATTTACCTCGTATCAATAAAAACCAAATCTGTCACATATTAGTCATTCAAAATATGCAACATCATAACTTAATCATATATTACTAAAAGTGGAAAGATCTTAATTTCAGAGTTGGATTCCTATTTAGCTCCTACAATAAATTAAAATTTTAAAAAAAATCTAATAATTTTTATCATATTAAATATAAGTTAGATACAAATTATACTATGTCCTTCTATTTAATTTTCTAAAGTATTTAAATCTAGGGAGAATGTTTTAATTTTATGTAGTCAATGTTTTTCAATTACCTAAAGCAAATAATCAGATTTTTAATCTATTATTCCTATTTATTCATGCATAACTTAATTGCTGAAGTTGAAAGGTTTTTTCAGCTTTAAATTTTGAACACACTACTAAACATACATATAATTACAGACTACTTAACTTACTTTTGAACATTCATATGTCACTTCAACCTTTCTAACTAACTTGAATTTTAAGTTTCATCTTCCGCATATAATTGAAATGTATAGATATTTCTGACATGTAGAAAGAAATAACAACACAAATAAAGAGCACTTAAAAGTACAAGAAATTATATTCAAGCCATTTTTTCATGGAATAAAAATTTTCTTGGTCTTCTCTATTGCATGAAACTATATAATGGTACAGAATTAACATTTAGATGGGCGTACAATAAATCTATTGAAAGAGTATGTCACAATTTTAGCTATTAATTTTTTCTTTAGTTACTTTCCATTTTAATTTTTTATTTATAATATGATTCTCCCCTTTATATCTAATGATTAGATTGTTATATTTATATATTCTGTTTGTGTGTTAATAGAAAAAAGTAAGGTGAACTACCATTTGAGGATGTGTTGTTCATAATGTTTTTTGTATTTCTTTAACTGTTTGTCATTGTGTATGTTCTTTTTGGCTATGATACAATTTTTAATGCATACTTTTTTTCTGCTCTCTTCAATATTTTTCTTCTATATTACATTGTGTAATAATTTCCTTAAGTTTTCATTGCATTTGTCCCTTTTTTCCAACGAAGGTTTTTTCTGGTTGAAGTGTAAAGAAGATTTTAATAGTAGAGTATAAAGTTGGATTATCATTTTATTCCAATGTTAAATCAAAATATTATAAAAAATTTACTTAATTAAATATTAAATAGTAATCATTCTATATGCTACACTAAATATTAAAAAACTGAGTTAAGCAAAGAGTTGAAACACAATATTCATAAAAAATATTCGGCATTTCTACCCTACCCTTTTAAAGACCAAATTAGTTCAATTTTTAGATCATTTTCTTTACATTAAAAAGTAAATCATTCTACTATGAGACCATTGAGTTAAATCAATATATAAAGACCATAATGTGCACTACAGATTGAATAATTATTTAATCTTTAAGAGTAAATTATTCCTTCATTTTATTGAAGGAATGCTAATTGAAAGACAGAGGATCTTGTAATGTTTCATCGACAATAACTTAGACAAATTACTTGGTGCCACATTAATAACAACTATTATTTTGAATAAAAATTACTGTCATTGTATTTTTTTTCTTTTCATTGTGATAAAGGAATAATGTATTCATCTTTCATAACTTGTACTATCTAGTTAATCTATTTTTATCCAAATAAATTCATTTTAATTTATTTCATGAGGACCCGCTATTCTTTTCATTCTATAGTTTAAATAGTGTACCACTTATATCATTATTGTGCTATTTGATTCATACTTTAATTAAATGAAGAAGACTTTTGAATTATAATTGTTTACGGGAGAAGTGTCAACAAAAAGTTGAATAAAAATATGGTGATTCTATATTACTTTTTTCATATACATATTGTTATGATTAAAGTCATAAAAATGATGTGTATGTTGTTTCATGTTTTTTCCTTTGCTTATTTTTTATATATGTTTTCTCTCTATTAATTTTTTTAATGTGATTTTATGTAAATTTCATATTGTTCCATGTGTATTCTTATTTAGGCTAAAGTTAATCTTTTGTGACTATAATGCAAATTGACTAATTACTATATAAAGTTCTAAATTTATTGTTTGTTGCTTAAAATAAATTTTAAACATTTAAATATGAGCCCTCATTTGATTTTTCTTGTAACAATTTTAAAAAATTAATTTGAAATTGCTGCATTTTATTAATCGTTACATGCACGTACAAATGCATCTCAATTAAACCACAAGTATAGACTATATCGACAAGGAGACAACATAGCGTGAAAACTTTTGATGACAAACTGAGGAGTGTAACAACCTGATTTGGTCATTATGAAAAAGTCAATGAAGAATGAATTGGGGCCAAAAAGTCTTTCCGTAGTAACTTGAAATTTCCTAACCTAATCTAGATTTGGACGAAATCATAGTCATTAAGGTGTAGGGAAATCTAGTACTGAATGAGATATTGAATTGTGAATTTGATTACATGATCGGAAAGCTAAGACAAAAAGGAAATCATACGACTTCATGGTATCACATTTGGATGAGTAGATTTCCGAGAATTAATCTTACTGTGAAAGGTATTTGTTGAGCATCATTGGTTCGAGGTGTGATGTGAAAGGAGATTATGGAATTCCTTTAAGGGACTTACTAGGTCAGTTTTTGCTGCTCTAGCGTGAATATTACCATTGTGGCGGTGCCGGTGTAGCGGGATGGGAACCATTGAGGTGGAAGTGACAGGACTTATAATCGTAAATACATAAAAAGTACTCAATATTTCTAAAATGCTGTTGTGGCGGGATTTTGGGCGTCTCTGCCATCATTGCTAATGAGGGATGAGGGTTGGTGTGGACAAGGGTGAATTAAGTCGTTAGTAAAATCCCTAAACAACCTTATTTGGAACTTTATAACCTTGAGAGATAAGAAATGACCCAGGTAATTTCTACTCATTTTACTATTCTTGAGGCTAAAGGTATGTTATTCACTCGCCGAATTTCAATCTGTAGAACGTAACAGAAAGCGTCAATATTGATTAAGTGGATGTTTTATCTAGATTTGTTGTGGAAAAAGCTCTAAATTGGGTATCACGATCTTAGGTATGGTCTAGTGTTATCGGGTTTATGATAATACGAATACTTAGACCTTTGATTGTTGATCTTTGCATATAAATTATAGTTTGTAGAACTAGAACAAGAGGAAAGAATTCAAAAAGGGATTATCCAAGTGCCTTAGGGGATTCAATCTTGGATTCGAGGTAGGTGATAGTTGTGACATTTTATTATGATATATCTTTGTAATTTCTTTGTTATAATGCATGTATGTATGTGATTGTTGCATTGTTGATTACCCCAATTTTAAATGAGAAAAATTGAATAATTGTATGTCATGAATCACCTCTTGTTGTATGATCTTGATGATGTACTTGTGTTTGTGATCGTGGTGTGTTAATGGATAAGATTCTCATATTCTGGCATACTAACTTGGATCTGATTGCCACATTCTGCCATAAGTATTGGATTGGATTACCATATTCCACATAAATATGGGATATGTTGCCATATTCCGGCAAGCTAAACGTTTAGGTTAGGGTTCCATTCGAGGACCATTGAATTGGATTCAGTGAGTGGACCATTGAATTGTATTCTGTATCTACTTGTGATGATTACGCTCATAACTAATGATGACTGATATTGAAGAACTATTGTTTGCTCTAAAATGATTTTAATGTAAATTGTTGAGATTAGTGAAATAGTTCGTTGATGTGAATGATGATGGATTGTATATAGTGCTTAATTTATAATGTTGTGGTTGCTTACATGCGTTTTAGTTGTTGGTATTGCCCCGTGATCCTACCAATACACTGTGGGTGTGTACTAATACTACACTTGCTCTTATTTTTTTTGAGTACATGCATCATCCGGCAGCTATTGACAGACCTCTCGTAGAAGATTAGTGACCATTTTGAATTCAAGGTTGAGTTAGTTCTTCCAGGCTGTGTTTGTGTACTCATACTGCACGTGCTCTTATTTTTTTGAGTACATGGCATCTTCCGGCGGCTATTGACTGACCTCGTTTAGAAGATTAGTGACTGTTTTGAATTCAAGGGTGAGCTAGTTCTCCGAGGCTGCCTTGACTAATCCTTCATTTAAGTTCAGTTTCTTTGGGCTCACACTTTTTAGAGATGTCGTCAGTAGAATTTTGGTACAATGAATTTTAGGTTCTTGAGTTTATATTTAGAAATTCATGTTATTTTATATTTAAAATTGCTTTTAGTATCTTAAAATTCCTACTTTTTCGTTAAGTTTATTGGTTGGGTTGAAGTAATGGTTCTCCAACCAGAGGATTAGTAAAGGTGCTAATCATGATGATTTGGGTCGTTGCACTTTGGTATGAGAGTCCTAGGTTTGTTCATCTCATTGTAAAAAAATGAGTCTATTAGAGTCTTGCGGAATGATATGATGACGTCGGAGCTTTTCTTTAAAAGGTAGGGATTTAGGAAAAACTCTCTTCTTTCTACTCCTTCGTGTTATGAATTGAATCTGATTGATACCTAGGTGATACAAATCGTTATTTTTCTTCCTTTAATGTGTGGTCCAAAATGAAAAAAATGAATTGGTTAGTGTATCGTGTGATTGACGGGGGGGTAGACCATGATTATCCTATTTATGATGATAATTCAAAAATTGCTAAATTAGGAACCCTTAGGGGGGAATTTGGAAAGAATAGAACACCAGAAAATTATTTGCAGGGGTTCTGTTTCCGTTTTGGAAACTGTAGTGGGACTTTTTCCTCCAATGCGAGGTCACCAGTGCGGTAATATTATCTTCAGAGTTGGACAGGGAGACACAAAATCTTATGCTTATCTCTCCTATTTTTCTAGTAATAATTATGGACCACAAATCTTACCCAAACTAGCCCCGTGATTTGATTCATTGGTCGGCATATATAAGTTATTAAGTGTGTAAAAATTGTGGAGAACATGGGCATATGAGGGTCAGATATAGTGAACGTAAGTACAATAACTGTTCCGACAAGATTACTTTTATTTTGTTTGATCCGGGTTCTACTTATTCGTACATATTAGTCAAATTGACTTAGATTTGATGTAGTTTTTGATATACTTGAAGCCCCCCTCCATGTTTCTACCCTAGTTAAGGAGTCGGTCATACTCACCATGTATATCCTGTTGTCCTATTGTGTTTTAGATTTTTCGATTTTTGGGTTTATTTTGTTATACTTGATATGACTCACTTGAAATAATCTTAGTCATGACTTGGTTATCCCTCTATTTTAAAAGGCTTAATTATGATGCCAAGACAGTAACTCTAGAGATATCTGATAGGGAAAGGTAGAGTGGGATGGGGGAACAAATCTATGTCAGCTAAGGTCATATCTTTCTTATAGGGTAGGAAACTGGTGGGGCAAGATGGTTGGACGTAATTGACTCATATTTGGGATGTTGAGATTGAATACCACCTTTATTGATTGGATTCCCATTGTTTTATAATTGAGAGAGGTTAAAACTCAATCAAGGGCTTCATAATGAAGGTTTAGTCAATTCTACTGTTTTCCTGTAGGTGTTTCTTTCTTGTAGGTTAAGCAAAAAGAGGTTAGTCTTATGACTGCTAATTTTATCTTAATCCATAAAGGAGTGGAGTAATACCAAAAGACAATCCTATGGATAAAGAAAGTCCATTTGAGTATACTTGGGTAAAGGCAATGAAAGATTTTAGGAAGTCCCTACAAATATTGTGTTAGTTCTTTGAATTTGATGAGTGTACCTGAGTTGAGGTGCTATGCCGATGAAAGTATTGATTTGTATTAATAGTCAAGGTTGAATGAGCATAATCTTAATAAGAGTTCGTGGTTCATTGTGATGAGATGAACTATATGATAAGATTGTGGCTATGAAAATTTGGTGTAGTAATTATGACTGCGAGTATCTAAAGTTGTGGTTTTCTAATATTTGGAGAGTAACATGGTTATATGGGATGTTTTAAGAGATGATGGGCCTCAATTAAAATAGAAATTAAAGAGCTAGAGTTATAATAAAAAAATAATGGGATGAAGTGCAACCTTTAGAGAGAGGCGGAAGCAAGAATATTGTATTTGATTGCAAGGGCTAAAGATATATCTTTAGAGGGGTAGATAATTAGGTTCAGAGACGTGTGATTTCATTTGTTTTGTTTTGGATATGGTAATAGTTTCACAATTCCATCAAATTTATTACAAACTATTGAAAAAGACTTAAGAAATGAATGTACAGACACTAGCGTGAATGTGATGATAATTGCTTTTGTTTTGTTTTGAGTTTTGAAATAAATACAATTTTAATTTTAGAAAAAATATATTGTAAGATTAATGGGGATGCGATCAATATCAAGAGATGATTTAGGTGTTTCATAAAAATCATCAAAGTATAACCTAATGTTGAAAGATAAGGTGATTGTGTTCTACAGATAAATTTACAATTAAGGTTTTCCATTGAAAGTCTATATTCGTGGTGATTTATTTTGTCGATGTATAAATTTTCAAGGTGCTAACTGATTCTTTGTATGAGCTATTAAGTATTTGAAAGAATGTACACCTAGGATGAGTCGTAAAACATTCTATTAATTGTTATGCAAGTAGCTACAAAGATTTCGTTTTAAAAACAAGTGTTGGGTTATAATAAGGTAAATGGTCGTAGTGTTATGATGGTTGTTAATATTTTGAGCATGATTCACTAGATATGTTGACGTCTGTTTTATGTTTTGGGGATGGATCCCTAGTGGTGGATCATTTGTATTGATCCTACTACTTTCTCTTGGTTAAGTGAGATGATTTGGGCAGATGTGGTTAATTTAGATGATTTACATTTATGTTCTTTGAGTTGTTAAAGTATTTAAATGGAATTTTTAGGAGAATTATACAAGAGCTACCTTGCGTAATTATTGTTGTCCTAAAAATCTTGATTTTTATCTTGTCGTCAAGGTCATGTACCAATTATGTGTGGTTGAATGTGTGGGATCATTGAATCCATATCTACTGTCCTTCATAGGTAATCTATAATTACTAAACCCATCATTTCGATAGTGTTGTTGGATGGTTTGTTAGTTTCTTGTTTGGACATATCGCTTAAGGAGAATGTGATCTCCAAAGATTGAAACTTTTGTAACTTAAGCTTATGGAAATTTATGTAATGAGATGGAGATTTTGATAAGAGCTATGATTGTTTGGATATTATAAGTGTGTGTTGGTTGGTTTAGGTTCACCTCTATTTGTGGGGAGTTTTGATTTTAGATTTTGTCATGGTTATATGAATAAGGATTAATCCTAATGAGTGTGTAAAGATCCCTGATAACATGTGACACATCTGTGTACGATCAACTTTGGTGGTTGTTGGGATTCGTTTTGTTGATTAGTTAAGCTTACATACAAAAATATTTCTCACTCTATTGTTGAGATGAATTCATTAAGGCTTTGTAAGGGAGAATGTGTAGGTATTTAGTTGGTTAGCTTAAGGTTGGAGATGTGAATTCCTTAGAGGTTAGTGAGATTTTTAAGAAGGGAATGCGAGAAAAGTATCACTAGTAATTTGACGATTTCGATACTTGTCTACCCCTACATTAGCTAGTATTCTCGTAGTTCATCACTTGGGGATCAATGATGAGTACATTGGTATCTATTGTAAAAATCTGATTTCGTCATTAGGCAAAGTCCAAAAAGAATTAATTGGGGCCGAGAAAACATTTTTGTAGTAACTTGAAATTTCCCATCCTAGTCCAGATTTGGACAAATATAAAAGTCGTTAAGGTGTAGGTAAATCTAGTGATGAATGAGAGATCTAATTGTGAATTTGATTACATGAGTGGATATACAAGACAATAAGGAATCCGTACAACTTTATATAATCGAATTTGGATTAGTATATCTCTGGGAAATGATCTTATCGTGAAAGGTATTTTCTGAGTGTCATTGGTTAGAGGTGCATTGTGAAAGGAGATTTTGGAATTCCTTCAAGAGACTCATTGGTTCCGTTAGTGCTACTCTAATGAGAATATTGTCGTTGTAGCCGGATGGGGACCATTGTGGCGGAGAATACATGACTTAAATTTGTAGATACAAAAGAAGTGCTCACTTTTTCGAAAATACCGTTATATAGAAATTTTAAGGTTCTATGGCATCATCCATACAACAGGATGAGGGCCGCTGTAGCGGGACAGACACATATTATAATAAAACCCCTAAACGACCTTATTTTACACTTTTCATTTTTTGAGACGACAAATGACCCTAGGCAATTTATACCTTTTTTCACCATTCGTGATGTAAAACATATGTTTTAACTCCTTGAATCCATTTTTCAATCCGTAGAACGTAATAGAATGGGTTAATATTGATGGGGGAGGGTTTTGATCTAGAATTTTTTGTGGAAAAATCTCTAAATTCCGTATTAGGATCATGAGTTTCGTCTAGAGTTATTTAATTTGATATACTATGGATAATTAATCCATTGATTGTTGATCCTTGAATATAAATTGTTGTTTGAAGACCTATAACAAGCGGAAAGAATTCAGAAAGGGAAGATTTGAATGCCTTAGTGTATTCAATGTAGGTGATTGTTTTAATTTTATGTTGTTGTGATATATATTTGTAATTGTTTCATTATAATGCATGTATGTATGCAAACTTTGCATTATTTGTCACCCTAATTATAAATGAGGATAATTGAATACTTCTATGTCTTAAATCAGGTTTTGTTGTATGATTTTGATGATGTACTTGTGTTTGTGATTGAGGTTTGTGAATGAGATCAGATCGTCACGTTCCGACTTACTAACTTTGTTTGGATTACCATTTTGCGGCATGAATATTGGATAGGATTGCAACATTTTAGCATAAATATGAA
Source organism: Solanum lycopersicum (assembly GCF_036512215.1). Taxonomy (NCBI): domain Eukaryota; kingdom Viridiplantae; phylum Streptophyta; class Magnoliopsida; order Solanales; family Solanaceae; genus Solanum; species Solanum lycopersicum. The sequence goes on from NC_090808.1 coordinate 30,916,436, forward strand.
ATCGGTTGCCACATTCTTCCATAAATATGGGATCAGATTGTCACGTTCCTACAAACTAGCAGTTTGGGTTTGGTTCCATAAGAGGACCATTGAATTGGGTTCCGTGAGAAGACCATTCAATAGTGTTGTGTATCTACTTCTGATGATTACGTTCATAGCTAATGATTATTAATATTTAAAGACTATTTGCTGCTCTACAATGATTTAGTTATATATTGTTGAGAATTTCGAAATTGTTAGTGGATGTGAATGATATTGATATTAAATATGTTAGGTATATTCATGTTTCATAATGTTGTGGTTACTTACATGTGTTTCATTTATTGGGATAGCCGCTTGATCCTAATAGTACACTCTGGTTGTGTACTGATACTGCTCTTGGTCTTATTTTTGTTGAGTACAGCGCATATTCCAGCGGCTATTGATTGATCTCATTTAGAAAAGAAATGACCGTTTAGAATTCAAGGGTGAGCTAGATCTTCAGGGCGGTGTTGAGTTCTCCTTTGTTTAAGTTCACTATTTTCGAACTAATTCTATTTTTCAAGGTGTTGTTTAGTTTTTGGGTTGTACCCTTTGTTCTCAGACTTGTCGATAATGGAGTGTTTCTACAACGAATTTCAGGTTTTAAAAGTTATATTTTCGCATTCGTGTTAGGTCATTTGTATAGTTCCTTGATAAATAATTTGGTTATTGAAAACTGTTTCTATATCTTTAACTGGCTAGTATTTCGTTAAGTTGCTTAGTTGGGTTGTAGTAATGGTTCTCCCATCGGAAAGTTAATGTAGGTGTCCATAAAAACGGTTAGGGTCGTACAAGGAGTTACTTCCATCACATTTAAACCACAATTTTATTTGAAGGTCATGTGTTCGGCCAAAATTGGATTTGACAGTTTTCCTTGTCTATGATTTCTTGCATCAAACATATCCAACGAAAGAGACACTTGTTAACATTTTGGCCTAACATTTCCAAAATATATCACTTATAGGTTTTATTCATTCAAATGTTAAAAATACATTTTTTATATATTATATTAAATAATTTATCAATACTTATAATTATTTCACAAAATATATGATTTTTATCAATTAATTTTGATTATATTTTTTGTAATAATTGGTTGAATATGCTTATATAGTTACTCCATTTGATGAAATTATTATTTTTTCTGTAAATTGCATTTGTTACATGCAATTTATTTGATTCATTACATTTGTTAATTTTCATTTCATTTGTTACTCTTATTTATATTAAATTTGGTATTTTTAGCACAGTCTAGAAATATTTTTAAATAAGGATAATAATTATACACACATATTTTAGTAATGAACAATTTTGGGTCACAGTCTCGAGCCCACAATTTGAGTCCATTGTCTAGCTATTCCCTATTCAAGTTTTTATAAGGACAAAAAATAAAGTGGGTGATGAGACATTTTCAAGTAGATAAAAAACCCTAAAAAAAATTTCTATCCTATTCTAAAAGAATAGTCGCCACCCAAAGCCCCTATTATTTTTCCAGTGACAACCAGCCAAAACCACCATCAACAACCCCAAAAAAACCTCAATCACGTCACTGAAACAATCAGTAAAAAACCAATAAACCATCTTCTAAACAACCACCTCTTAACAAACTGCTCCACCAATCAACAACCTAAACAATCTCAAACTTTCTTCCATTTCCTTTCACCAAACACCCACCCCCCCTTCATTTTTCTCTTTTTTCACGTGAACCAGTAAGAAATTAACTGTAGCAAGTAGTGAGCTTCGAGTTTGCATAATGAAGCAATTAGTGGCAAAAATAACAAGAATCTTGACACACGCCGCTAGATCAAAAAGAATAAACTAGCAACTCTTACAAGCCTTTCACCTTTAGATCTTCTCGGTAAAGCGAAACTTCGGTAACCCTATTAATTTTGCATTTTTATATCTATGTAGGTGTATAATTTAGTGTCATTATTGTTTTTAATTTTATGTACATGTATTTAAATTTATTACTATTTTGGGGTTTGCATCGATTTCATTGTTTCATTATTTGTTTTTACTTATTAAGTTATTGTTGGTACTAATTAACTGCATATTAAATTATTCTTATTTTTGTTTTTACTGACTCGATAATGCTTTAACTCTATGTTTTCATGTTCCTTTGTTCAAATTTTTATAAATATTGGCAAATTATTCCTCTATTTCATTGTTCAAATATCTATTGTAATTGGTTGATTCATTTCATATTTTATTAACTTTATTTTGATTTTTATTTCAAACTAAAAACATTATTGTTGATATATTATCAAATTGCTTTTATTTTATTTAATATTTAACATATACATGATAATTTTTCCACCTGGAATAATCATTAATTTAACATGTGTGCAGTTATAATTTTTCTTACATTACAAGTTAAGTTTGACCGATAAAGAAATTACCGTTAATTTCCAAGGTCTCCAATGTTTATGAGAAAGGTTTTATGTTACATTATTATTACATTCATTTATTATCTCCTCCTCAATTTGAAATAAAGAAATTTAGCAGAGACTCATTTTTTGGATTCGAAGAATGTAAAACACCTTCTCTTCACAAATAATTTAACCCTTACCTAGTATCTATTGATTTTGAGAATATTTTTTTCCTGTAATTAATTAATTGGTTTCCCGGTTAGTTACTGAAATTAGGTAAAATATCTTTTATAACTCTTTTATTATTAAATTTCTTTTAAAATATAATTTAATTGAATGAATTATATTATTTTTTTTAGTTACCACAACGTTTCACCCTATTCATATAAAGTAGAGATGCAACAAATCCTACTAATTGGATTAAATAAATGAAAAATATCACTAAGACCAAATCTCTTGACTCCTACTCGTTAAATTAAATTAAGTAAATTCCAATTTTACTCTATTTGCTCATCATATTAAATAGTCCAGAAAATATCGCAAGAATTGAAATTTCAAATTTATCCTTCAGACACCTACTCATCAAATTAAATCAAATATAATATTAGAAGAATTGACAGAATGTTCTAATCGTTGTGGGTCCTACTCATTAAGAAATTGAACGAAACTAGTAAAAACAGTGTAGAAGATAACATTTCAATTATCTATGTGATAAATAAGAACACAATTCCAAGATATTTATGGAGTTCAGATATCCCTCTCCTAATAAGAAGTCTGAGGTGTAACAATTCTCCTCTAAAGAGAGCTCAAAGAACATAGAGCATAAAGCTGAGATTGCAAAAGGAAGTATTGATCTTCCTTCGTATGTAGGTCCTTATACCATGGTTGGGTAATAAACATCTAAATACACAAATCTAGATTTTTGCGATTTTAAAAAGGAAAAGTATGAGCACTGCGATAAGGTTGTGAAGGTATTGTCTGCCAATGATAACCTGGATGCCATTCCTAGATTCTATGCAATCATCAAGAAGATTTTGTCTCCTGCATTTAAATTGCACATAACAAGGTTAGTTCTAGAGCCTCTAAATAAAGGTTAAACCAAATGACTATATGAGGGATTTCTAGCTTCTTGTACTAGGTAAAGATTAGGGAACTTAGAAGACACTTAAGATCATCGTATGCTAACATATTTGGTATCTGCAATGAGTGGAAACAACCACTATGTAATAGAGGTATTTACATTGGAAGGAAAAACATGGGACCTCGTTGAATACGTGTATATGAACTAGCGTCCTAATCTCATGATAGATAAAAAGTTAAACTATGAGTTTTTTGAGGTCTTGTCAGACCATGTTCATGCTATTATTGGTCATGTTGCATACTTGGATAAAGTAAAAGTTTTTACTTGTCTTTTCTAGCGAGAAGGAGATCCATTTCTAGTTCCTGCAAAGGATATGTTTTGATGTTACAATTCATATATGAGAAAAGAGATATGATGAAGGGTCTAGTTTAAAGGATCCCTCAGGAAAATGATTCCTCTCCATCCATGTAATCTTCATGGATAGAATTCAGTGAAAGAATCTAAGCATATGCTCTGCCAGAACTAAAAATGGATCTCCTACTCGATAAAAATGGCAAGTAGAGCCTTTTGCTTTATCCAAGTATTCAACATGCAAATAATTGCATTAACATAGTATGACAACATCTCAACAAACTCGTAATTAAAATTATTATTGCTCCCAAAATGAGGACGCCAATTCACATCCCAATCTTTAAGGAGGTCCCATGGGTTTCCTTCGGTTGCAAATATCTTTAATTTTTCGTTGATGTTTCTGTTTATATCAAATACCAAATGTGCGAACATAGGATGATCTTCAATGTCGTTAGAGTTTTCTAGTTTTACCTAGTACAAGAAGCTTGAAAACCCTCAACAACCAATTAGAATAATACTTGTTAAGCGGCTCTTGCTCAAACCATGTTATGAGAAATTTAAATACAGGAGACAAAATCTTCCTGATGACTGCATAAAATTTAGGAATGGCATCCATGATATAGAAGACAAGCCATACTTTCCCAACCTTAAAGTAGGACTCTTTTTTATATTGTAAAAATCTCTAAATATTGATTTGCATATCTTATTATTATTGACTCTGTCATAGATGAAATGCCTACATCTAAAGGAAGATCAACACTTCCTTTTGCAGTCTCATAGTCATCATATGTTTTTGCAGGCTCTCTTCATAGGAGAAATGATGCACCTTAGACTCCTTAGTTGCAGAGGGATATCAAACCCCCTTAAATTTCTTATAAGCATCTTGTTCTTCATCACTTAGATATTTGACATGTTGTCGACAGAACATACATCTAGGATGGTGTTTCTCATTGAGAAATTTAAAATTTGTCCATGATAAGCACCAACTTCACAATTTTTACTAGATTCTATTGTTGTCTTCACAACTATCCCAAACCGAGCCTACACCTTGGACGTGGATGGTATATTAGAAGCATTATTTTTCCCCAAAAGAACCCTTATCATGGATAACTACAAGAAGAACACTAACTTGAACATACATAAACATCAAATTGAAAGAAACATGAAGAAACAACTTACTAAATCCTAAAACATTGCTGAATATATTGAATATCCAAAAATTGTCTATCTATGAAACCTCTACTATACAAATATGAGTGTTGTAACAATACCCATGACTCCTCAAAAGAACTAATACTTACTACTCATAAATTGGAACACTCCAAAAGCAAAAAGGTCTTACTCAAATGCTTGCGAGCAGATGACGTGATCTTAACAGACTCTTGTGAATGACATGCATACATTTAATGTACGACTATGTAATATAGTTTAATAACAAATACCTATATGGAATGACTGGAATAGATAAAAATGTACTCAAGCTGAATATAAGGAAATAAAAAAGATAAATCATTTCAAGTTTATAAAATACTTTCTCATGTATGAAATCATCATAATAAGTGATATATTAAAATTAAATTTAACTCTTGAGGATATTCTCTAACCGAAACCATCACTGAATTTGTAATAAAATATTTGCTTTAAAAGATTCTCAATTATTTATAACTCAGAATAGAGTTTATGCTGAAATATATACATGAACAACATAACTCAAGGATCTCAATAATAAAATGTGAAAACTCAATACTATGAACTCAAGAATTTAGAACTCAAGAACTTAGAACTCAATGATGCTATTCATCTCAATAATATTAAATTCATAAGATTTATGTTGAAGTATAGACATGAACGAATTCAACTCAAGAATTTCAATGCATAACATAAAGCAATTTCAAAGATTAGGAACAGAATTTTACAAATGTTCTGGAACTCAATAACTCAAAATCAACTCATCTTAAGAACACTGAAATTTAGGGATCGAATCCTAGACTATTATTTTACTGATTTAAAAGTATAAGTAGGGTTTAGGGTGTGAGGAAAAACTTGTCCAACACTATTATAGCCTTACATACCTGCAAAATGAAGGTTCTTGAAGAATCTTTAAGAGATTCGAAGATGAACTTGATTTAAAGTCTTGAGATTTTTTGAATTAATTTCTTGAAACTCTATGACCAAGAATTATGATTTTCATTATTGGTTCATAATTCAATGGAGGAATTATGTTTGAACGAATGGAACCAATGGAGGAATTTCCATTGTAGATCCTCTGTAGAAGTGATTTGACTTTTAAATTTGGACCTTCATGTTTTTGTCAAACTTCTTGAATTGATAGTAAAATAATTATTTATAAGAGTTAAATATATTTTTAACTCATTTTAACTTATGTTGTGACATGGCATATTTGATTTAGCTCCTGAAATATCAACAAATTGTGATTTTAATTCATATAATATTTTTGTAAGCGCCTTCAATATTTACTTAAAAGAAATACTCGTTTGTGATATTTTGCATGTGAAGATTTAACAAATTTTAAGCTTATTAAATATTAAATCATTTAATTTTTTATATACTATATTGATTTTTTTTTATTAAGAATCAATACATAAGAAAAATGTAATTTCTAAAAATAGTCAAGATGTAAAATACTTACAATATAAAACAATTAAGAAAATATCACAATAATTAATATTTTAAATTAACCTCGTTCATACTAATCAGATATAATTAAATAAAATTTAAATTCAAACTTGTGGCTCCTACTCATCAAATTAAATTATATGAAAGTCTAAATTACTTTTTTGAATCCTACTTACCAAATTAAATGCTTAAGATAATATCACAAGAGCTATAATTCAAAATTTACCCTTTTAGGTCCTTAATCCTACTCATCAAATTGAATAACTTAGGAAGTATCACAAAAAATAAAATTTAAAATCTACCCTCTTAATTCCTTCTCATTAAGTTACATTAAATTAACTAACAAATTTACTCCCATAGGCCACTAAACTAAATGCATAAAAAATATCATAAGAACTTTACTTCAAAAATATTCCTTCTGATTCCTACTGATAAAATTAAATCAAATAAGACTTAAAATTTATCCTCATGAATCCTACTCATCAAATTACAGAAAATAGAATGTTGTAAAGAATGGTAGAAACTATTAATCTTTTCTAGATCCTCCTGATAAATGCTCAATTACACCTCATCCAATTCCAAGTGGAGATGATTGTGAACCCGCAGGGAGCAGTATAAGTTTGAGTTCAAGTATGAAGTTACCAATATGATCTAGTTGGTTAGAAGAACAAAAACTATCGAATTAAATCGGATAACTGAGTGAGTGTCAAAAAATGTGAGATTTGGGGGGGGGGGTTGTTTATTAATTAGCAGCTAATAAAATACGAAAACAAGGGAAATCTACAAGTTAAAGATGTATTCCTAGGATGTGATCGATTAAAGACTAAATTCTCTGTATGGGTAATTGAAAATTACAAAAATTGATGAATCTCAGTAGGTAGTCTAGACTATATATGAAATAATATCTTTCTCTCGAACAACAATTACGATTCAATCGAGTTTTCTCCAACCTCGACAAGCTTAACAATATAAAGTCCAAAACCTTAATTTATCTATTGTCGAGCTAAATAGGTAGAATTGAGTTTAGGATTTACTCTATCAAGTTGAACCCACATTAACCCAATAACTACAATCATTAATTGAAAACAGTGGTTCTAAAACCTTTTTCTCAAGAAAGCAAAGAACTCTAAGATAGAATTGCATTTGCAACTTCAATTCATAGATTAATAAGCAACCATCAATTAAAGAAACTTTCATTAAGCATTTAAATTAGTAAACAACAATACCCATGAGATAATTAAGCCAATAATTTCATGATTACACCCTAATAATTAATGTTTTAGCTACACATCATAAAGAGAAACAATTACCAACTATATAAGCCATGAGATGAGTAATCGTTTTAGAGTTCTCCAATGCTTCAAATACAATTAAATAATAAACCCAATTTTTTTCCCTCAACCAAGTCACAGAAGCTTAAAAGTTAACAAAGGAATCTCAAAAACTAAGAGAAAACTAATATTGTACACACTTTCGGAATCCAAACTCTTTTTCTTTTAAAAACTCAAATTATATATTCCCAATTTTTGTCCTTCAAGTTCATTAGGCGAAGGAAGTTGATCTTTCTAACAAGGTCGGGGATCCTGCCGATCACCAGTTTTCATAGGCTCTCACTCCTTAGGGGTTCTTTGACATTAGGCGGTTAAGGTTGATGCCACTTAGTAGGTCAACGATCTTCCAACTGCCCATTTCTATCACCAAGTAGGTTCATCCTTAGGGCTGGCACACTAGAAGATTGGGCGAGCTAAACAGTAACTCAATAGTTCGCCGAGTGGTATTGGCAATAATAAGGATTGCCTACCTTAAACTTCTTCAGCTTGTTTTCTTCTTTATGCCCGATAATGTCCTTGACTTTCTCATTAGCTTTCATTGCATTACATTAACACTTCACCATCATTGTATGTCACGGCCTAGGGATACCCCTAGATGTACATGACATATTCGACCTTGAAGGGGTCTCATACTGTCACGCCCCAAGTGTACACTCTGACATGTCAGTTACTCAATCACTGTTGCCAACCTTTTGCGGACCCTTGGCCTGACCTACTTAACTCAACCTAATACTTAACTCAATCTAAAGAAAGAAACATTCTCATAAGGATAACCTAAAGTAAAATATCTTGGCCAAAATGGCACTTAGGACTCACAATAGAGTATCTATAATACAGATAAAGAGAGACCCAAAACTAAAATGTCTGACAGTCTATTTGTCTATGAAACCTCTATAATACTAAGATGGAGGTTATGACAAACTTCAAGTGCTCAGTTGGATCAACGATGTGCTGGATGATGCTTATCCTGAGTACCTGCTTTTGCATCATGATACGATGTAGGAAAACTAACATCATTACATTGACCGTATGAGTATGGGAGTTTCAATGCTAACTCATGAATAACTTTATCAAATATAAAGTAATAAGACACATGTAATATATAAAAGCTTGTAAAACAGTGTAAACACTTAGTTCATTAAATAAAATGTAATAACAAACTCAAATTTACTTATATATGAAGTAATATAGTTTATGTGGGAGATTCTCTAAACGGAAACCACCATTATGAGTCTAAGTGTGATACAATGTGTTTCCCATGCTTCCAAAACATTCATATACTTTGCCATCACATAAATCTCCTTAACTAAGTTGATCTACTAGCTTAACTTACATGATCATCCAGATTGTATGACTCTTTAATGCCCATGATTGCTACATTGTTTTTATGAAGACTTGAGTTAATATGAAACGTTATCCCTACATCGATGCTCAATACTACTCCCAAAATGTACTTTAGCTCATGCTTTTAAAAACAACTTCCTTTCTTTGGGTTGAGATAATTTCTCAATAGGTCGTTTTAAAAAGCTTTTTTTTAACCAATGTTCCTTTTTCTTGATCAAAACCCTTTTTGGAAATCTTAGTTTCCTTTAAATAGAAATGTGAAAACACTTATAAACCTTTAGGGTATACTTATTTTTATTATAAGTTTTCATAAATGAACATAAATATTTACTCTTTGCTTAACTTGAAACTTGAGTCTTAAATCAACTCTTATTGAATAGTTAGTTCCCTTATATTTTTTGAAGGAAAGACTTCAACCTTTTTACTCTTTACTTTAATTTAAAACATGAGCCTTAAAACAAAGTTGAAACGTTTAGTAAAGACTGTTGAAAACCTTTAAAAACATTGTTTTGGATTAGCTTGTTAACTTTAGACTTGACTCTTAACTATTCTTACTTTGATCTTAACTCTTCTTGAACTGGATTATGGATTAAAGGTTATGATTCCTTCTCTTTGGTGATTTATAGGTGTTTAAAAATCATTTTAAGTAATTAGAATCATTGGAAGGTGTTAATATACCTTAGACAGACTTAAAAAGGTGAAATTACGACAACAGAGCAAAAAACACCAATTTGGGTGCATTTGAGCAAGCTGCGCCAGACCAGTTTGTCTGGGGCATCTTACAAGCACACAGTAGGTGCATCGCCCCATGCATTCTGGCTTAGGTGAGGCACACCGCGCCTGGTGCTACCTAGATGCGCCTGAATATCTTTGTTCTCTCGCTTTATCATCCTAAAACGCCTAAACCTCCATAGTTTTATTCCCAAACCCTTAGGATCATCAATAGATTCAGTATCCAATAGATCTAACTTGAAAAACAACTTGGAATTTACGAATCATAATCAATGGGTATTCAAACAACTCAACCAATAAGGATTCGACAAGATTCAACAAGAATTCACTTCTAATCATGTAAAAAGTTACAAAACCATTGAATTGAAACAAGTTTTGGGTGCGGCTAAATTAACCCAACATGAAAGATCTCACATAAATTCATAGCGATCACTCCCGACGAATTCCACTCCCAAATCCTTGACGTTCTTAATCAATCCTTGACTTTTCTCCCTTTTCTTCTTCTCTTCTCCCTACTCCTAGCTCTAAACATAAAGTTAAACTTTATAATCTGACAACAGCTATTTTTTAGCCAAAATAAATCCCTAAAATGAAATAAGAAATAAATTGGTGAACATAATCTTTGCCTTCCTTAAATCCGGATTGTGACCTTCCTCAATCCAACAACCCAACTTCAAATTGTCATATCTCCTTATACAATATCGAGAAATGCAAAAACTCAGCAGTATTAGAAACAACTCTCCAAGGGATTTCGAACTTTATGAAGAAATACCTCTAACTCATCTTGATCTAGGAGCTATGGTCGTTTTAAAATGACCAAAACTCACTTTCTTAACTTAGAATGTTTTCCAGATTTTCCCTTTCTTTCCAAAAGGAATTATTTTAGTTTATGAGCTTATTCTTAGATACTTAGAGTTATAAATATTACAATGTCTCCCCCTTTGGAACATTTGTCCTCGAATGATATTTCTTTCGTTAATCTAAGAATAATAACCTCAAGTTTTACTCTAAATAATCAAAAGCAAGTAACCACATGCTTACTCATAGTTTATTATTAAGAAGAAAATTTGTACTTTAATCTGCATTCTTTTTGGATTCAGAGAGATGTGGATATCTCTTGTTTATACCCTCTTCAGTTTCGCAAGTCTCTTCTTCAACAAATTGGTTCCTCCAAAGGACCTTGACTGGCGCAACCTCCTTTGTTTTTGACATGCAAACTTGGCGATCTAAAATCTGAACCGAAAACTCTTCATAGGATATGCTATCCTTAATTCCAACATTTTCAGTTGGTACAATCAATGAAGGATCACCCATGCACTTCTTAAACATGGATGTATGAAATATCGGATGAACAATTGCTAACTCTTGTGCTAGTTCCAAATCATAAGCTACATTGTCAATTCTCTTGGATATTCTATAAGGATCAAAATGTGGGAGACTAAGTTTCCCCTTCTTACCTAACATCATAACACCCTTCATGGGTGAAACTTCTATGAATACCAAATCATTCACTTCAAACTGCAACGGCTTTCCCCTAACATATGTGTAGGGTTTTGACGACTCTGTGCCGTTTTAAATCTCTCTTGAATCACCTTTACCTTCTCCATGAACTAGATCTAGCCTTATCAAGCCTGTTTCACTAACTTAGAACCACCCAATAGGATATCTATATCTTCTCCCGTAAAGAGCTTTATATGGAGACATTTGGATGCATGAATAGTAGTAGTTGTTGTAAGAGAATTCAATGAGAGGTAGGTATTTGTCCAAATTCCTCTTGAAATCAATCACACAAGACCTCAACATATCTTTTGAGGTATGGATAGGGTGCTCTACTTTCCCATCTATCTGAGGATGAAAATATGTGCTTAATTATACTTTAAACCAAAACCTTTCTCGAAAGAGTTCAAGAACTTAAATTGTGCACCTCTATGTTAAATGGTCAAAACTAGACTCCATGATGTCTCACCGCCTCCTAGATATATAACTTTGCATAATCATATGCCGAATGAATGGCCTTTATAGAAAGAGATGGGATGATTTTGTAATTCCGTTGAAAATCACACCAGATTGAATCACGCTGTCTGCGAGACCTTAGCAAACCTCTGATGAAGTTCATTTTAAGAGTTAATACCACAGATGGTCACTCAACTATGCACTATTCTCTCAGAAAGTCACTCAACTTTCAATTTTCACTCAAAAGTCAATCAATTATTCACTCTTTCCTCAAATAGTCACTCAATCTATTAAATTGTTTTTTAGTTAAAATTTATTGATATAAATTATTTATATAACAAATCAAAATTATAAAAAAATAAAAATACCATTTAAACCATTTAGTGATCCACCAACCTAACCCGGCCCATTAAAAAATATGATATGACCCATTTTATTTTGTTTTTAATCCTAATTCAAGGTTTGAAGAGAGGGATTAATATAGTATTAAAGACAAAATAAAATGGGTCATATCATATTTTTTAATGGGTCGTGTTAGGTGGATGAATCACTAAATGGTTTAATATATTTTTAAAAAATTTTGGTTTTTTATATAAATAATTATTATCAACAATTTTTAATTAAAAATAATTAATAGATTGAGTGACTATTTGAGGAAAGAGTGGATATTGAGTGACTTTTGAGTTAAAATTCAAAGTTGAGTGACTTTCTGAGAAAGAAGGAAATAGTTGAGTGACTTTTGAGTGAAAAATTGAAACTTGATTGACTTTCTGAGAGAAGAGTGCATAGTTGAGTGACCATCTGAGGTATTAACTCTTCATTTTAAGCATCTCTATCTTCCATTCCGGAAGTTCTATATTTTGAGCCAACCCTCCAGGCCTCTAGTGTTCTAATACCACTTTTTGCCAATTCGGGCACTTGGCAACGAACTAAACAATGTTCTTCTTCATACCTTCCCACCAATATACTTCTCTCAAATTCTGGTACTTCTTTGTGGAACTCAGGTGAATTGAATATATGGATCTATGAGCTTCCTCCATAATCATTTCTTGGAGTCCACCCACCCTAGTTAATACCAATCTACCTTGACACTTCAATACACCATCTCCCCCTTGTTCAAAAGTCAAAATTCTTTGATTACGAATATTCACCTTCTAATAAAGATAACCTAAAATAAAATGTATTTGCCAAAATGGCACTTAAGTCTCACAATAGAATATATGCTATGAAAAAAAAGACTTACAACTAAAATTTCTGACTGTCTATGAAACCTCTATAATACTAAGATGGATGTTGGGACGGAACTCACAACATCCTTCAAAGAAAACTGAAAATCATGTAAATGTGTCCTCAAGAATGCAAAGGAGGCTCACCACTTACTTTTAGTGCTTAGCTGGATCAACGAGGCACTAGATGATGCTGATTCTGGTCACATACATTTTCATAATGATACAATGCATTCCAATAAGCCTCAGTATATTGAATGTATGAGTATGCAAGTAAGAAAGCTAACACAACTTAAGCTTGAAAAGAGTAAGAAAAAACACTTACATTGGCACTGCTCAACTCATGAATAACATGATTAAATATAAAACAATAAGACACCTGCAATATAAAAAGCTTATAAATCAATGTAAAAACATAGTTCGTCAAAGAAATGAAACAACAAACTCAATTTTACTTATTTATAAAGTAATATAGTTTATATGGGAGATTCTCTAACCGACAACCACCACTATGAGCCTAAGTGGTTATACAACGTATTGCCCACGCTGCAACAATTGTCCTATACTTTGCCGTCGCATAGAACTTCTTAAATTAGTGGACCCACTAGCTTAACTGACTTGATTATCTAGAAAGTATGATCCGTTAATACCCATGATAAATACATGATTTCATGGACACTAGAGTTAATATGAACTCTCATCCCCATATCAGTGCTCAATACTATTCCCAAAATGTACTTTAGTTCATGCTTCTAAAAATAACTTTCTTTCTTTGGGTTGAAATAATTTCTCAACACTTAGCTTTAAAAAGTTCTCATGGAATAAATGTTCCCATTTCTTGTTCAGAAAACACTTTTGGGAATCTTAGTTTCCATTTAACTTAAAATTTTAAAACATTCATAAGCTTTTAAGGAATACTTAGTTCCCTATAACTTTTTCGAAATGAACTCATCTATTTACTCTTTGATTAATTTGAATCTCGAGTCTTAAATCAACTCTTAGGGAATATATAGTTCCCTTATATTTCTTGAAGGAAAGACTTCAACCTTTTTACTCTTTACTTTCATTGAAACATTGGACTTAAAACGATGTTAAAAAGTTCAATAAAGACTTTTAAAAACCACTAAAATCATCTCTTTGGATTAGTTTTTTAACTTTAGACTTCACTCTTAAGTTCGTTAACTTTGATTTTAACTCTCCTATAACTAGATTATGGATTCAAGGTTATGGTTCATGTTCTTTGGTTATTTCTAGGTGTTTAGAAATTATTTGAACTAGAATTACTAGAAGGTATTAAATACCTTAGAAGGATGTAAAAAGGATAATCTACGAAAAATGGGTGAAAAACACGATTTGGGAATGTTCGGGGCACACCGCGCAAGATTTGTCGGTCTGAGGCACCCTTGTGGCACACTGTAGGTGCGCTGCCCCATGCCTTCTGGCGCAGATGGGGCACGCTACGTTTGGTGATACCCATATGCATTAAAACGTCTTTCTTCTCTTATTTTCTGATCCTAAATCACCTAATCCTCCATACTTCTATTCCCAAACCCTTAGGACCATGAATATCTTCAATACATAATCGATGCAACTTGAAAAAAAACATGGAAATTATGAATCAACATGAATGGGCATCGAAAAAACTCAACCAATAGGGATGGTACAAAATTTATCAAGAATTCATTTCTAATCATGTAAAAAATTCTGAAACCATTGCATTGAAACAAGTTTGGTGGGTAAATGAGTCAACCCAAAACAAAAGCTCTCACGTACCTTGGTAGGGATCACCCCAATGGATTCTACACGCAAATTCTTGGCATTCTTGGTCAATCCTTGTTTTTTCTCCCATTCTTTGTTCTCCTTATTATTCTCCAAGCCCTAACCGTAAGTTAAACTTTCTAATTTGAAAAAAGCTATTTTTACCCCAAATAAATCCCTTAAGCAAAATAAGAAATAAATTGGTTGAAGTTCTAGTTTGCCCTTCCTTAAATCATGATTGGTACATTCCTCAATCTGAAGTCCAAACTTCCGACAGCATATCTCCCTCAAATGATATCGAAAATGTACAAAATCAACGGCATTGGAAAAATATCTCCAAGGGTTTCTAACCATATCAAGAAATACCTCTAACTCATCTTGAGCTAGGAGTTATGACCGTTTGAGAATTACAAAAACTCACTTCTCGAACTTAGAAAATTTTCTAGATTTTTCCGTTTCTTCCCAAAAGTCATTATATTTAGTTTTTTTAGCTTATTCCTAAACATAGCATAACAATAAACATAAAAAAAGATGCAGAATTTAAAACTTTTACAATCAAAGTCTTCTCATTAATATCAAAAGTAAGAGTCTAGACATTATCTAAATGAGCCATCTTCTACAATAGAATTTCAATAGAAGTTATACCCCTTGACAATATATTCTCTAAAATAAATGTAAGATAAAATATAAAATTGAATAAGTCTTGTGCTCTAACCATGAGGACTCGCCGAGCGGGAAGAATAGTCAATCCAAACTCTACTCGAAAGGCAAAGTATACCTCAACTACCGGAACATGCATTGAAATCCCTAAAACATGCTCAAACAAGACATTTAGTTGAAATGATGCATTTATAACTTAAATTATTAAAAAAAACCCAAATCTATACTAATGAAATGCAAAGGAAAGATCCCATAACCCAACCAAATGCCAAGTACCACTTTAAGCTCACTAAAATCCTACATATATTTCCTTGACCTCATCATTAGACAACATTCATAGATAAGGAAACATTCATATTATTAAATTCTAATGAATGAAGTTACAATTAGCAAAAATTCATATCATACATGAAATTCACATATCTTAGTAGCATAAGGAAACAATCCTATAACCCCTTTCCAAAGCCTAATTGTGCAATGGATAAAAAAGTCCCATACCCCCCCCCCCCCACCTAAAGATACACTAAGTACACTTCTTAAAAAGTCATTGGTGTAGGTCATGTTTTTTTCATATATGGAAATATAGACTTAATTGATATAGACCATGTGATCTACATGGAATTTGACATATTACCCCACTCCAAAGAGAGGTGTCCTACTTACTTAAGGTAGAAATCATGTACAAAATTTTAGGTGGATCAACTAGCTAAAAACATATGCGGGAACTTAGATATGGGATAAGGAGATTGTTACTAGGTAACCGTATTTTCTAATGCAAAAGATTACCATCTCATGAGACAACTATGTGGGGAAGCTCGACTAACTAATGTACAAACATCCATCTCATATTCATATCCACTCGACGCTAAGAGTTATAAACTTTAAAATTCATGTCAAGTATTTATTTAAGTTCATAATCCTTAAAAAATGCACTAGGTACTCAAACTAACATGGTGTCATGATAGCTCATAATTTTATTAGGTGAGAATGTCCTTTCAACATTAAAACCGTTAATATGTGAGTAAACCTTTCATATCATATTAATAGTGTATTCATGAGAATAGCTTTTCATTCAACACAACAATACTATCATGGTCGTAGAAATTTCAAACATAGTCATGTGTAAGAGTAGAGGGAGAATGGTCTTACAACGATACAACCAATACACAATAATATATAGGATCTTTACTCTCTAGGTGAAACATAAGCTCATATACAATTCTCATCTTTATGTACAATACTTCATAATTTTCCCTTCAAGGCCATATATCAAAGTCAACCCAAACATATAGAATTACTACATTAGTTAGGGGAAAATAATGATTCAATAAATCAATCAATATAAACATAATTAGTTGATGTACTTCTGTAATCCTTCAAACCACATTATAAATTCGTAACTTAGATATATGGGGGAGTCATGGTTTCTTGGTGGAATTTCATAAGAAATCAACAATTTATAACAAATTCAACTATAATCTACAATAATCAACCGTAAATAAATAATGAAAATGTTTTGAAAGAGAATCCATGACTTAGATTAAAACCCTAGGTTTCGGGGAAATTGAAAGCTTGAAATCAACTTTCAAAGGGACTATATGGGCGAAAGCTACAAGTAGATTAAAAACCACAATAATATGACTAAACAAATCTATGAAATTTGAGGATAAACCTTTGAATTCTCCTAACACTAGTTTCAATTCCACCTTTCTTCTTTTATGAGTTTTAGAGAGAGAAATATTGAGAGAAAGAGAACTTTTTTCGTTGATTTGAGTGTTTTCGTATAATGAGTAGTTTTTTTGGTTAATTTTAACTTAAAACATCTGATATATTACCCCTAAATTACTCAAAACAACCTCACTTAATTGAACTTAAAAAGTATATGACTTAACTACCCTTTATTAATTGACCACGCCCAAGTGTCACGAGCCACCATCGCTAGCCATGGTTAGGAGCACGATCCCTGGTACCCTTATGAAGGTGAGCCAGTGTCTAGGAAATTAGAGCGAGAAGCTCACTAGACAATGTCAACCCATAGGGGCTCTATGTGTCTTGGTCAAGACCACGAGTTATGGTCTCTCTCGTGGTCCTTGAGACTTGATCTGGGCTACTTTAAGACACAAGATAGCTTTCCAAATTCATATTCATGAAGGGATCCACGAGTAGTAGTAAATACCACAAGCCGTGATCCCGGTAGTGAAGTTGAGAAAGTTACTAGGCCACTTGGTAGATTTCTCCTTTTGGGCAAATCCTTCTCCACGATCCTTCTAAGGAGCCATGGTCAATCACCATGGCATTGAAGTGGATTGTGAAAAAGATCCTTTTTCTGGCAGATTTTCGGGAGCATAGTGCAGGCTACCAAAAGACACACCATAGTCTATGGTCCCCACCACGTGTCGTGGGGGTAGTCGTGGTCACTAGGCCAGTGTCTTGGGGTGACTGGACTGTTTTGGTCCTCTCCCTTTGCCCTTGCCATTATCTCATGAGATTAACCTTTACGTTAGACTCTAGTTTCACCTACTATTTTCTGGAGTGTTATAATATATCCCCCTTGAAAACATTCATCCTCGAATTACACTATAGACACCTTACGAAATTATAGACTCAATGCTCGCAGGCCATCATGCATGCAACATAAAAATAATGCACATTTCAAAGGAGGAAACATCAACTCCATCTAAGGACATAAATAATGCAACACAAGGAAGTAGGAGCTACATCCACAACCCATTACGCACTAAACTCATCATTTCACATAAACATAGGAGGAACTACCTTCTCCAACTCAAGGAAAGATCAACATCATCGAGTCAATATGCCATTTCTTCACAAGCATAACTAAGCAAACAGTTTTTATCGTGAACTAAAATCTCTTTTGCAATTTTGGATTTTAAAGAGTCGTCCCTTAACGAATTAGGGCGCATTAGGGAACCTATCTAACAAAACTAAGTCTAGATAAGGTCAACGAACAATAAAAACGGGTAAGGGTTCAAATTACCTTAAGGGGAAGGTGTTAGGCATCCCTCAAAGTCCACAAGTGTGGGCTCCGACCGTATCTCATGCAATTTATATGAGAGTTACAAGTAGCAACGAAGATCACTTCGTTGTTTATTTATTTAATTCACATGCTTTCCAGGTGATAACAATATTGAAAAATTAAAAATATTTTATTAATTTATTAATTTAAACATACAAGGCTAGGTAATAGTAATATTAAACAATTAAGATCATTTTTATTTAATTTAACATGTGAGACTGTGTGATATAACAAGGTGAACGAGTAGCTTCTATTATTATTTTAATATTTAAGGATGTGAATCTAAGTGATAACAATAAATAAAATATATATACTAATAAATTAAATAAGAGATAAGCAGGAGGATAGAAAAGGGACAAATAAATAAGCAAATCATTTTTATTTTTTTCTTTAAACTACCCCAAATAAACATAATTTCAATCAAATAAAGGGATAAAGGGAAGGGAGACTCTAAGAGATCTTTCGGATCAACACTCGATTTTTTTTCTGATAGGTTGTCGTATAGGGACAGCCAAAACTTAATTTTGTCTTTTCAAGCCTGAGTCGATGTCATCATCTCCAAAGGGCCAACTACCCCTACCCCACCACCACATGCATTTCGTACCTATAAAGTGCCTAGTCATCCTAACTTTATGTACAAGAGGCATTGGACTCCTAATAGGGTGGTGTTAGACAAAATAAAATATAAGACCCTCCTAGACACCAAGTCAAACAAACAAGACGGTCATTTTAGCATGATAATCTTCAATTTGGCCTTTAAATTTTGACTAGACATGCTTACATATAGCACATAATTGTGAAAGGTCTTCATGTTAGTGTGTGCCATACAAACAGACAAAGTTATAATAACAAAAATTTAATTATGAGAGGGCAAAAGTTATGACATGGATGCAGATTTTACATTCAAAATAATTAATGTGAGCATAAATTTATAAATGATTTTTGTCTTTTGATTCCAAGCAGTAAAGAAGTGATCCCACATGCATATATATTTCAACGCAGTAGAAAATTTAACTATTAAGGCAGAAAATATTATTTAGAACAATAGACTTTTTTGGTTTAAGGTATAAAATTATATTAAGGACGACAATAAATTTATTACCGATGCAGCAAAATATTTTTAAGTAAAAAATTTATTATAAATGCAGAAAATTGCTTTTAGGACATTGACGGATTTACATATTGATTATTAATGTTGAAAAAATATTATTTTGAGAGAAAAATAATTACAATGCAGAAATTAATATATATCAGAATTAAGATGCAAAAGAGGTTAATTATGATGCAGAAAAATATTAATTCCTATTTTTTATAGATTTTTCTAGGCAAATTAGTATGACAATTTTTAGGAAAAAAAACACAAAATAATAATGTATGCACAAAGTTGTTCTTTTACATATAGCTGAATATAGTAGCATATTATTTTGTTTTAGAATGCTGGAAATTATTAGAGAATGACTTTCATGAAAAATCTTATTTAATTAGATCCCATAAGCATGATTTCTAAGTGAACATCTTGAAACTTATTCATAAAAATTCACATTAAAAAATAAAGAACAGATTGACATTTAAAATTTTTATTACTTTCAAAATGAGTTAGCACGCTAGAAATTAGTTAGTGATTCCTATGAACATGAATTCTTGTAACGACCTGTTTAGTCGTTTTGAGCAGCAGACTTTGATTCTGGAAAAACTGGCAAAGACAATGGGCCCCACGACGGACCGCCGTAGGCATGACGGACCGTCGAGGGCATCTCGTTCCAAAATACTTAGAATTCTGAAAATTGGGTACTGAAATCGATTCTCTGAACTTCGTAACGAAATGGCAGGACGGACCGTCACAGACTCTTCAGAGAAATTGAGTCTCTGAACTCTGTGACGGAGCAGCAGGACGGACCGTCGCAGGCGCGACGGGCCGTCACAGGCGCGACGGGCCGTCACATGCTGCGTAATCCCAGGCTGGGTCGGATTTCTGTAATTATTTTAAGGGGCGTTTTAGACTATTCCTGCTTTAATTATAAAGTTAGTGGGTTAATTTTAATAAGTGTAATTACTTGAGGGTTAAAAGAGGTAACCTTAAGTTAATTAGTGGGTTATTATTTCCATCTTTTGTTCTTAATTATATGCTAATTAGGGTAAAAGAAAGAGGGTTTGAATAAGAAAAGTAGAAAGAACAAAGAGAGAGAGAGAGAGAGAGGATCGAACGAGGAAGAGAGAAAATGAAGAACAAAGCTTGGGGAAATTGCTTGCTTGATCACTAATCTTTGGTGGAGGTAGGTTATAGTTTTTATACTATTCGTAGTTAACTCTTAATAGCGAATGATATGTGTTGGGTTGTATTGTAAAGTATTCTATATGCTTAATTGTATGCTTGCATGAATGTGATTATATAATTGTCATGAAATAAGCATGATGAAGCTATTGAATCCCAAATCTTGAAAACCCCTTGTTAATGATGATGCCTTGGTATAAAAGAAGGCTTGATGAACTAAAGTAATGAGATTGATGATGCCTTGGTATAAAAGAAGGCTTGATGAATTAATAGAATGAGATTAGGGGATCGGGTGTCACGAACCGACACGTAGAATTGGGGGATCTGGTGTCACGAACCAACACGTAGAATTAGGGGATCGGGTGTCACAAACCGACACGTAGAATTAGGGGATCGGGTGTCATGAACCGACACGTAGAATTAGGGGATCGGGTGTCACGAACCAACACGTAGATTTAGGGGATCGGAGTGTCACGTACCGACACAAGAGGAATAAAGAACATGAATCTTGAAAGATGTTAATATACCCAATCTAATGAGCCTAATTCCCAAATGAGTATGGTATGGAGGCTTGAGTCCTCATGTGTGAACTTGGCGGTACTTGGTAATGATTATAGTGCTTGTTGTTGCTACATGTTGAGTATTGTAGTTGATTTATGATATTACTTGATATATATTGTTTTCTATTTGGAGTTGGCCGATGATACCTACTCAGTACTTGTGTTTGTACTGACCCCCTACTTTTATGTTTTCTTCTTTGTTATTTGTGGAGTGCAGCAAACGTGCCGTCGTCTTCAACTCAACCGTAATTCTAGCCAGTCTTCAATTACACCGGATTTCAGGGTGAGATAATGCTTCTAGCTTGGACTGGGTCTTCCTCTTCATGTCTTGATGCCTTGAAGTTCCGACATGGACTAGCTTTTACTTGTTTTAGCTTTTTAGAATACTCTTAGTTTAGTAATTTGATCATAGATGTTCTTGTGGTGATGACTTCATGATTTTGGGGATAATAATAGTTATTGATTTTATTAATGAGTTTAAGTCTTCCGCATTACTTTCTGTTGATATTATACTGAAATGTTAAGGTTTAGATTGGTTGGTTCGCTCACATAGGAGGGTAAGTGTGGGTGCCAGTCGCGACCCGATTTGGGTCGTGACAAACTTGGTATCAGAGAATTAGGTTCGTTGGTCTCATTACACAAGAACGAGTCTAGTAGAGTCTTAAGGAACGGTAGGGGGACACCTTTACTTTTTTTTGAGAGGCTATAAGACTTTAGGAAAATTCTGTTCTTTCTTTCTTTCATGCTATTACTTGGGTCCAATTGGTATCTAGGGGATACAAATTGGTATCCGACCATCTTCACTCTATTTTACAGATGGTTAGAACTAGAGCAACGACTGCGCCAACATCAACATCGACAAGACAAGAAGCGTCTGAGCCAGCCACTGGGGCTGTAGCTCGAGGAAAAGTAGCGGGAAGAGACCGTGGTAGAGGTCGTGGGAGGATGTCCTCTAGAGGAAGAGGACGAGCACCTAGCCCATCTGATACTAGGGTAGTGACTCCTCCACCGACTTAAGAAGTAGTAAGAGAGGGTGAGGAAGGGGAAACTGAACAAGTACAGAATGAGGGATTGCCTCCCCAACCTACCCCAGAGATGATCAATCAGGTTCTTGCTTATCTTAGTGGGTTATCTGATCAAAGTCAAACACCTCCAGTGTTTTCTGCACCAGCACCTCAGGGTCCGGAGGTACAACATGCGGCTACTGCGGCTCCCCGCATGGAAGTTCCATTGGAAATAGGCACGTTTCCTCGTATGACTACAGGGCCTATAATGACAAATAATCAACATGAACTTTTCAGTAAGTTCTTGAAATTGAAACCTCCAGTCTTCAAGGGTGCTGAATCTGAGGATGCCTATGATTTTCTGGTTGACTGTCATGAGCTACTACACAAGATGGGTATAGTAGAATGGTTTGGTGTTGAGTTTGTGACTTATCAGTTTCAAGGGAACGCCAAAATGTGGTGGCGGTCACATGTTGAGTGTCAACCAACAGAGGCACCACCTATGACTGGGGAATCATTCTCTAGCTTGTTTATGGATAAGTATATTCCCCGGACTTTGAGGGATAGGAAAAGAGATGAATTCTTGAGCCTAGAGCAAGGTAGGATGCCGGTTACTGCATATGAGGCTATGTTTCGTGCACTTTCCAGATATGCCACTCAGCTTTGTTTCAGTCCACAAGAGCGGATTCACCGTTTTGTGAAGGGGTTGAGGTAAGAATTGCGGATTTCAGCCTTACAGGTAGCGGCTACAGCGAAATCTTTTCAAGAAGTGGTAGACTTCGTGATAGAGGTAGAGGGAGTGAAGCCAGATGACTTCACCATGGCATCAACGTCAAAAAGGTTTCGAAAGGGAGGTGAGTTTAATGGTTCTTACTCTAGAGGACACGGTTCAGGAGGTTACTCAGTTCGACCAATTCAGTCTTCACTACAGACTGTAGTTGGGGGTCCACCTCAGACCGGTCAACACTTCTCTGAGAGACCTCTGCTTGACTCCAGAGAGTGTTATGGATGTGGGGAGACTGGACATATTAGGAGGAATTGTCCAAAACAGAGTTATAGACCCCCAATAGCTAGAGGTAGATGTGGTCATGGTAGAGGCCGTTATTCAGGAGGACGTGGTGGCCGAGGTAATGGTGGTCACCAAAACGGCCGGGGTGATGGGCAAGCTGGAGCCACTACAACACAACATGGTAGGGGCAACAGACATACAAGTAATGGGGCCCATTGTTACGCTTTCCCTGGGCGATCTGAGGTGGAGACATCTGATGCTGTCATCACAGGTAATCTTTCGGTTTGTGATTGCATGGCTTCTGTATTGTTTGATCCTGGATCCACATATTCTTATGTATCTTCCTCATTTGCTAATGGTCTTAATATACCTTGTGAATTGCTTGACATGCCTATTCGTGTTTCTACCCCGGTGGGTGAGTCTGTGATAGTTGAAAAAGTATATAGGTCTTGTTTGGTGACTTTTGTGGGGAGTAATACTTATGTAGACTTGGTTATCTTAGAAATGGTTGATTTTTATGTAATTCTGGGTATGACTTGGCTTTCTCCGAATTTTGCAATCTTGGATCGTAACTCTAAAACTGTGACGTTAGACAAGCCCGGGAAAGATCCATTAGTGTGGGAGGGTGACTATACTTCCAATCCGGTTCGTATCATCTCCTTCCTTCGTGCTAAAAAAATGGTTAGTAAGGGTTGTTTGGCGTTCTTGGCACATCTCAGGGATGATACTACCCAAGTACCTCCAATTGAGTCCGTTTCGATAGTCTGCGAGTTTTTGGATGTGTTTCCTGCATATCTTCCTGGTATGCCACCAGATAGGGATATTGACTTCTGCATTGATCTTGAACTGGGCACTCGCCCCATTTCTATACCCCCTTATAGAATGGCTCCCGCGGAGTTAAGAGAGTTAAAGGCACAACTTCAAGTGTTGCTAAGCAAAGGCTTTATTAGACCAAGTGCATCGCCTTGGGGTGCTCCTGTTTTGTTCGTGAAGAAGAAGGATGGGAGTTTTTGGATGTGCATAGACTACAGACAGTTGAACAAGGTAACTATTAAGAACAAATATCCCATTCCTCGTATTGATGACTTGTTCGATCAGTTACAAGGTGCTTGTGTCTTCTCTAAGATTGACTTGAGATCCGGTTATCATCAGTTGAAAATACGAGCAACGGATGTGCCAAAGACTGCTTTTCGAACCAGGTATGGGAATTACGAATTTGTAGTGATGTCTTTTGGTCTTACGAATGCCCCTGCTGCTTTCATGAGCTTGATAAACGGGATTTTAAGCCATATTTTGATCTCTTTGTGATCGTATTTATTGATGATATACTGATATACTCAAAGAGCAAGAAAGAACATGAGGAGCATTTGAGAATGGTATTGGAAATGTTGAGGGAGAAAAAGCTTTATGCCAAATTCTCCAAGTGTGAGTTTTCGCTAGATGCAGTGTCCTTCTTGGGACATGTGGTTTCTAAGGATGGGGTGATGGTGGATCCTTCTAAGATTGAGACAGTGAAGAATTTGGTAAGACCTACTAATGTGTCAGAAATAAGGAGCTTTGTTGGTTTAGCTAGCTATTACCGTCGATTTGTCAAGGGATTCTCTTCCATTGCTTCCCAATTGACGAACTTGACTAAGCAGAATGTTCCATTTGTATGGTCGGATGAATGTGAAGAAAGCTTCCAGAAGCTCAAGACTTTGTTGACTACCGCACCAATCCTTACCTTGCCAGTGGAAGGTAAGAATTTCATTGTCTATTTTGATGCATCCTATTCTGGCTTGGGTGCGGTGCTAATGCAAGAGAATAATGTAATTGCTTATGCTTCAAGGCAATTAAAGGTGCACGAACGTAATTATCTGACCCATGATTTGGAGTTGGCTGTGGTAGTGTTTGCATTAAAGCAATGGAGGCACTATCTATATGGAGTTAAGTGTGAAGTATACACGGATCATCGTAGCCTACAATATGTTTTTACTCAAAAGGATCTGAATTTGAGACAGAGGAGATGGATGGAACTACTGAAGGACTACGATATCACTATCTTGTATCATTCGGGAAAGGCTAATGTTGTGGCAGACGCCTTAAGTAGAAAGGCAGGGAGCATGGAAAGTCTATCTCACTTGCAAGTTTCCAGACGTCAATTGTCTATAGAGGTTCAGACTCTAGCTAACGACTTAATGAGACTAGAAGTAAATGAGAAGGGAGGATTGTTGGCTTGTGTGGAGGTAAGATCTTCTTTTCTTGACAAGATTAAGGGAAAACAGTTTGATGATGAGAAACTAAGCCGAATTTGGGATATGGTGTTGCGAGGAGAGGCTAAAGAAGCAATAATGGATGAGGAAGGTATTTTGAGAATTAAGGGAAGGGTATGTGTGCCCCGTGTTGATTATTTGATCCACACTATTCTTACAGAGGTTCATAGTTCAGGATATTCTATACATCCTGGTGCAACCAAGATGTACCGTGACCTAAAGAAACATTTTTGGTGGAGTAGAATGAAGCGTAACATTGTGGAGTTTGTTGCCAAATGTCCAAATTGTCAGCAAGTAAAGTATGAACACCAGAGGCCCGGAGGAACACTTCAGAGAATGCCCATTCCCGAATGGAAGTGGGAGAGAATTGCAATGGACTTTGTGGTTGGTCTTCCAAAGACATTGGGGAAGTTTGACTCCATTTGGGTAATAGTTGATAGGTTAACTAAGTCTTCTCACTTCATTCTGGTCAAGGTGACCTACAATGCAGAAAAGTTAGCCAGAATCTATATCTCAGAAATCGTTCGATTGCATGGAGTTCCACTTTCCATCATATCAGATAGAGGTACGCAGTTTACTTCTAAGTTTTGGAGAAGATTGCATGCTGAATTAGGTACTAGGTTGGACCTTAGTACTGCGTTCCATCCTCAGACCGATGGTCAATCTGAGAGAACGATTCAAGTGTTGGAGAATATGCTTCGTGCATGCGTGATAGAGTTTGGTGGCCATTGGGATAACTTCTTACCCTTAGCGGAGTTTTCATACAATAATAGCTATCACTCAAGTATTGATATGGCTCCATTCGAAGCATTGTATGGGAGGAGGTGTAGGTCTCCTATTTGTTGGTTTGATGCATTTGAGGTTAGACCTTGGGGTACTGACCTTTTGAGGGATTCATTAGAGAAAGTGAAATCTATTCAAAAAAAGCTTTTAGCGGCGCAAAGTAGACAAAAGGAATATGCAGATCGAAAGGTTAGAGACTTGGAGTTTATGGAGGGTGAGCAAGTCCTACAGAAGGTTTTGCCCATGAAAGGGGTGATGCGGTTTGGTAAGCGAGGTAAACTTAGCCCAAGGTATATTGGTCCATTTAAAGTACTTAAGCGAGTAGGGGAGGTGTCTTATGAGTTAGCCTTGCCTCCAAGGCTGTTCGGAGTGCATCCGGTATTTCATGTGTCTATGTTGAAAAGATACCATGGGGATGAAAACTACATTATCCGTTGGGATTCAGTTTTGCTTGATGAGAATTTGTCTTATGAGGAGGATCCTGTTGCTATTTTAGATAGAGAAGTTCGCAAGTTGAGGTCAAGGGAGATTGCATCCATCAAAGTTCACTGAAAGAATCGACCAGTCGAAGAAGCCACTTGGGAGAAAGAGGCTGATATGCAAGAAAGATATCCACACCTGCTTACAGACTCAGGTACTTCTTTTCGCCCTTGTTTTTCTTCTTATAATCGTTTGAGGACGAACGATGGGTAAATTGGTATCTATTTAATGACCTGTTTAGTCGTTTTGAGTAGCAGACTTTGATTCTGGAAAAACTGGCAAAGACAACGGGCCCCACGACGGACCGTCGTAGGCACGACAGACCGTCGAGGGTATCTCGTTCCAAAATACTTAGAATTCTGAAAATTGGGTACTGAAATTAACTCTCTGAACTTCGTAACGAAATGGCAGGACGGACCGTCACAGGTGTGACGGACCGTCACAGACTCTTCAGAGAAATTGAGTCTCTGAACTCTTTGACAGAGCAGCAAGACGAACCGTCGCAGGCACGACGGGCCGTCACAGGCTGCGTAATCCCAGGCTGGGTCGGATTTCTGTAATTATCTTAAGGGGCATTTTGGACTATTCCTGCTTTAATTATAAAGTTAGTGGGTTAATTTTAATAAGTCTACTTACTTGGGGGTTAAAAGAGGTAACCTTAAGTTAATTAGTGGGTTATTATTGCCATCTTTTGTTCTTAATTATATGCTAATTAGGGTAAAAGAAAGAAGGTTTGAATAAGAAAAGTAGAAAGAACAAAGAGAGAGAGAGGATCGAACGAGGAAGAGAGAAAACGAAGAACAAAGCTTGGGGAAATTGCTTGCTTGATCACTAATCTTCGGTGGAGGTAGGTTATGGTTTTTATACTAGTCGTAGTTAACTCTTAATAGCGAATAATATGTGTTGGGTTGTATTGTAAAGTCTTCTATATGCTTAATTGTATGCCTGCATGAATGTGATTATATAATTGTGATGAAATAAGCATGATGAAGCTATTGAATCCCAAATCTTGAAAACCCCTTGTTAATGATGCCTTGGTATAAAAGAAGGCTTGATGAACTAAAGTAATGAGATTGATGATGCCTTGGTATAAAAGAAGGCTTGATGAACTAATGTAATGAGATTGATGATGCCTTGGTATAAAAGAAGGCTTGATGAAATAATAGAATGAGATTAGGGGATCGGGTGTCATGAACCGACACGTAGAATTAGGGGATCGGGTGTCACTAACCAACATGTAGAATTAGGGGATCGGGTGTCACGAACTAACACGTAGAATTAGGGGATCGGGTGTCACGAACCGACACGTAGAATTAGGGGATCGGGTGTCACGAACCGACACGTAGATTTAAAGGATCGGAGTGTCACGTACCGACACAAGAGGAATAAAGATAATGAATCTTGAAAGATGTTAATATACCCAATCTAATGAACCTAATTCCCAAATGAGTATGGTACGAAGGCTTGAGTCCTCATGTGTGAACTTGGCGGTACTTGGTAATGATTATAGTGCTTGTTGTTGCTACATGTTGAGTATTGTAGTTGATTTATGATACTGCTTGATATATATTGTTTTCTATTTGGAGTTGGCCGATGATACCTACTCAGTACTTGTGTTTGTATTGACCCCCTACTTTTATGTTTTCTTCTTTGTTATTTGTGGAGTGCAGCAAACGTGCCGTCGTCTTCAACTCAACCGTAATTCTAGCCAGTCTTCAATTACACCGGATTTCAGGGTGAGCTAATGCTTCTAGCTTGGACTGGGTCTTCCTCTTCATGTCTTGATGCCTTGAAGTTCCGGCATGGACTAGATTTTACTTGTTTTAGCTTTTTAGAATAATCTTAGTTTAGTAATTTGATCATAGATGTTCTTGTGGTGATGACTTCCAGATTTTGGGGATAATAATAGTTATTGATTTTATTATTGAGTTTAAGTCTTCCGCAGTACTTTCTGTTGATATTATACTGAAATGTTAAGGTTTAGATTGGTTGGTTCGCTCACATAGGAGGGTAAGTGTGGGTGCCAGTCGCGACCCGATTTGGGTCGTGACAATTCCTGGAGACTTGAAAGTCAAAACAAATCATACAAACATGTTTTCAAACACGGAAAAGTTTGCTAGATAAAAGATAGATAACACATAATTCCCCTCCCCTTATACGATCCCCAATATATTTCATATATGAAGTTAGAAAGCTTTACAAATATTAAAAAATATGAACCAAGTTAACACATTAAAATTATTTGCTTCGTCTAAAATTTACTTCTAGGCCACTCTTCAACACCTTGAACTCTAAGTTCAAAACCTGCTAGAAGAGGTAATGTAACACATATACAATGGAGATATAATGGTAATATTAAATACTCATAGTAAAAAATTACTCTCATATATACATATATAAACAACACACAGAAGAAATAAAAAGGACAAAGAATAGGCATAGACATATTACCACACATAGGGAGAAAAGATAAGGAAACTAATTTGGATGTTTCCTTTTTGTTTCCAACACAAAACAATGATAATAATATAAAAATAAAATTAAAAATAATAAACAGAGCTAAGCAATTACGCAAAAGGTTTATCAATTATGAAGTACTGATAGATTTTTCAAACCACTACAGCAACACATTTAAGAAAGCACTTGAATATTTCGTAGAAAATTCTTATTCTCTTTCATAGTACAGAGGGTATATGTGCAAGTATTAGGATGTGAGAGTGAATGAGAAATGAGAGAATTAGTGATGAATGTGGGTGAATGAATTTCTGTCAAATAATAAAAGGTAGGGGTCTTATTTATATAGAAAAGAGGGGGACCATATAAGGAAAAGAAATATTTAAAGGAATCAATTAATATACCAATTTCCTTATTTTAAAGGAGAGCCAAATCGGAATTATTTTTGAAAATATACCATTAACAAATAAAAACAAGTAAGCAAATGAAAAGATAGGAATAATTATTTTATCCTTAAATATAGAAGAGATAAAATCAACTTATTCTAAATTATTTTTTACCAAAATAGACAAGATTTTAAATTATTATTATTACTAGGTTATTACCAAATATAAACAAGAAATAATAAAGAAGATCCAAAATAGCTACTTTACCATATTTTAAAAAATAAAAAATCAGTCAGTTTCCATACAAGTAAAAAGGAATCAATTAATATTGTTTTCTTTACTCTCAAGGAACCAAAAATTTGACTTAAACAAATTTTTTATTATAAAAAAGTAAGAATAAGGTTAGGAAGAGTAAAATTATTTTACCATAAGCAATGAACATTATATTAGAAGAGTAAATTCATCATCCTAAAAGTCACAAAGAGAGGTTCTAAGAATTTCTAATTAATTTAGGAGAGGCAATAACAATCCCGATTTATCAGAAAGTCTTAATCCCAAACACATCAAATTGTTCTAGTATTCAACTAAAAAAGTCCATTCAACATTCTCAAATAAATTTCAAACATATAAGATAATTAATAAATGTAACCAAAAGGGAATAACAAAATTAACTATGAATCTTGCAAACATAATTACCCATGAATCTGGCATAATTATTTTTTAAATATCAACAAATCAAAACTAGAGTCCAGAGGCATACTTTCATTGAGCATATTTGGAGTAAAAGGTCTTATCAATAGTTTGAATCGCGCGACCAACAAGTGACTTCACAATCTCAATGAGGAGTTCAACTTTAAGACTAAGATAACTTCTATATATGCATAGAACTTCAAAAAAATTGCACTGCCAAAATTGAAAAGAATAAGATTGCTAACAGATGATAAAATAATTTAAATAAAAGTACCGGGACGGACCTGTTGAAGATCCATGTTTTAGCCCGCTTGAAACCTTCGGAAACAAAACTGGAGTTCGATTTTCCGCTGGATCGAGCAGCCTTTGCTGGAGTCAGAGTCGCCTTGGGTTGCCTGCTGGTGCCTTGCTGCTTCATAGGCTGTTGCTGGCAGTTTCCGCCAGAGTTGCTCACTGTTGGAGCTGCTCGCTTCTGGTCCTCGTGGCTACTGCTGGTGGTCAGGTGAGGAGAGAAGGAGGAGAAGAAGAAGGTAAAAGAAAAGAGGAATAAGGGATGCGGCGGCGGCTGTGCATGGCGCTTCGCCAGTTGTTGCTGCCTACCTGTGTTGCTTGGTGCCGCTGGAGTCGAGAAGAGGAGAAGAAGAGGAGGAGCAAAGTAGAAAAAGGAAGATGACAAAGAGAGAGGGGTAGGCACTGGTCTAAGAGAGGGGTGAGATGAGGGTGAGAGGGAAAGAGGAAGCTTAACAAGGAGCGAGATGGAGAGCTCACCGGCGATGGTGGATTTCGCCGGAAAGATTGGGGGAGAAAGAGAGAGGGGGCTGGCATCTTGAAGAGAGGGGAACAAGATGAAAATTGAAATTTTTTTAGGGTTAGCTCTTTGATAGTTTAAAATAGGGAAAATAAGGAATTAATCTCAACGGTTGATTTAATAATAGATGAAGGGTTAGGATTCGATCTAGGATTTAATGGATTAATGGATAATTGAGATTAAAAGATGATGTCTTAAAAATAAAATTGGATTGGCCAAAATTGAAATAAATATTGGCTACAATTGAAATGAAAAGGCGACTATGATTGAAATATGATTACAATTGAATAGTCTTGAAGTTGAAAGAAATTCCAATAAAATGGGCTAAGATTTAAACAATTTAATGAAATATTATTCAATTTAAATACTACAAATATTATAATATTTTATATAACTTAAGTCACTTGAATTTTAAAATGTTTAACTACAAAGATTATTTCAAATTTATTAATGGTTTTTTAATATAATATTAATATTTACTATAGTTTTATAAAGCAAAGATATATATATATATATATATATATATATATATATATATCTGTTATGCAAAATCGACTAAAATTCTAAACTTGAAATAAATCTTTAAATACGTATCTAGTCGAATAGCATCCCTGAAAATGGTTAAAGTTCAGTAAAAATTAGGTGTCAGCAGCTGCCCCTTGCTTGCTCTTGAATGAAGAATGAATTGTAGAGCAGCCAACGTTCACTTGTAGCCGATTTTGTGGGACCGATGAGAGATGTCAGTGGTATCAATTAAAGCGATATAGAATTGAAAAAGGATACGACCGAGGCTTTGGTATTAAGCTGACTACATATCTCTGGTTATACAAGAATAAGGTTGTGTGTAGTTCTAGATTCAAGAGCAAATGAAACTCTTAAAAGTTGAAAGAGCACTAAGGTACTTGAAAGGCACGATATCAGCTAGAATGGATAAGATTAGAGTAGTGAGAAGAAAGAGATGGAGAAGCAAGAATAGAAGAGAGGAGAATAACCCAAGTTTTGAGAAAGATTCGGATAAAAAGAGCAATATGTGAAGCGAAGAATTGATAAGTAGTTCGTTGCGTTAAATGTAACAACGATAATTCCAATTGAGGGAGCGATTGATTACACCTGCAAATTCTAGTACGGCCAGATAAAATGTTAGTTCATAAAATACCAAATGTATGATCAACATGATGCAATTTGAGTTTTTTAAAAAAATAATACAAGAGCATATAAGAAGTGTATCTGTTTTGAGATTTCTTTTTAGTCTTTGGATTAACTTCTTGAAGAGTTTTGACCCATCTCCGAAGGAAAATGTCAACATCCAATAAACAGATAGCATAGAGATATAATAATATAGAAGAAAATATCTAATTGTAAGGTGGATGGACCTAAGCATCCTGTTGTAAGACGGAAGATCCTCAATGTCCTATTGTAAGGCGCACGAGCGTAAAAGTCATCTTATAAAGAAGACGGGCCTAAATGTCATATTGTAAGGAGGACGAGCCTAAGCATCCTAATATAAGATGGAAGGGCCTAAATATCGTATTGTAAGAAGACGAGCCTAAACATTGTATTTTAAGTTAGAAGAGCCTAAATGAGAAAATAATAGGGCACGGTAGCGAGTTTGATCCGATAATATCTTCAAAATATCCTGAGTAGCCGAACGATAATGTGAGTAGACATGAATTTAACGGAGCTTTGTTTGTAAGCATGGAAGCATTTGTTTAGAGGTAAATCAATTTTTTTCTGTAATCCGCACATCTTTATCTTGTAATATGACTAAATAGAGTTATTATAGAATATTTATCAAAATAAATGGTAAATGTAACAATGATGTAATTTCCCAGATGGACCATGAATGTTTGTCTTAAGAATCTGAACAAATGATGTCTAGGGCCATGATACACAAAATGTATCCTTAGGTTATGAAAATGTTGTCTTTGGGCCATGAAAAATGATGCCCTTAGACCATGACACCTTTGGATCATGATAGATGGAAATTAAATTCTTAGGCCATGATATGATGTCCACAGGCCATGTGGATGATGCCTTAGGAACATGATAAGCAAACAATAAGTCTTGGTCCCATGAAAGATGATGGCATTGGAGGATGACTCCTTCGAAATATAAGTAATGAGTAAGAGAGAATATATGTTTTCTAGAATCTTAGAATTTGAATCAGTAGTAACTATGTACGGATGTATTCGGGCTCATTCAATTTTAGGGAAGAATCCACTCTTCTGGCAAATGTAATATGGGGCACAATGCAATCTTGGACACAATGAATTTTAGGGCACGATGCAGTCTCGGGCATACCACAATCTCGAGCATGATTCAATAATGTAGTTCTTGGGACATGCAATTTTCTGGCACAATGCGATCTTCGAGCACAATGCAATCTTGGGAACAATGTAGTTCGCGCGGATGTAATCTTTGGGCGTAATAGTTTTTTAAGGGTGTAGCCACTCAATATCGAGCAAATGCAGTTCGGGCACAATGCATTTCTGGCACGTGCATAATAGTTGATTGAGAGCACGGAGTATCTTGGACATTTGCATTTTTGGAGGGGTCGAGTTCATTTGTCGGTCTCAAATTGGTATATTGAACCTTCAAGCAATGTTGAAGTTGCCTTTGCATATGTACATGTACTTCTGCATTCAAAGAAAAATGGTTTGTGTTACGGGGAGATTGATTTGTATCTATCATTTGACACAGTATGCTCATTTGGCCTCTGCTAGGAGGTCCCTCAAAGTGTTGTCTAAAATTTTGAGGTCTCCTCAAATTTTTCTGCCCCAGTATAGAACTTCTG
Organism: Solanum lycopersicum; assembly: GCF_036512215.1. Taxonomy (NCBI): domain Eukaryota; kingdom Viridiplantae; phylum Streptophyta; class Magnoliopsida; order Solanales; family Solanaceae; genus Solanum; species Solanum lycopersicum. The sequence goes on from NC_090808.1 coordinate 30,950,428, forward strand.
CTATTCTGATTTGTTGTAGATTGTAGATCGACAATGAATTATAGAGCCCCTCTCAAAAATTCTGCCCAAGTCTAGATTTGCGAGACAATACATTTTTGAGAGCATTTTTGAGACCTTTTCAGAATTCTTCCACAGTTGATTATTTGTGAGAAGAAGTGATTTCGATAGAATTTTGAGTTATTTTTAAGAATTTTGCCCCAGTATCAAGATATGCATGGAAAATGCTCTTTGATGGAATTTTTTAGACCCTCTCAAAAATTCTGCCCCAGTTACACAATAGAGGGGAAAATGAAAATTTTTATTATGATAAGACTGAAACCCCATAGGAGCGCCTACGTATTCCCTCTTAAATTGGAATCAGGTCTGACGTAGTTCCAAATTTCCAAGAGGATAAACGAGATATTTTGAGAACATTCTTGAGCAACAATTCAATGGTAGATTTTGACCAACTTTATTTGCCCATATGTTATCAAGCCTTATTTGGAGACTTGTTTAAGTAAACTTTTGTATGTTCACATTTGAACTTTCTTTTTTGCAAAGTACTCCTAGCTTTGGCTTTAGCATCAATAAGTTGTTGAATCTTGTCTTTTAAATCACGACATTCTTGTATGCTATGTCCTTCCATCTCTGAATGATAAGCACAAAATTTAGAGGGTTCAATCAACAATATGCATATATTCATCCTTATATATTTGATAGGAGTGATATGACCAGATATCCTCAATTTTTCATAAAGTTGGCCTATAGGCTTATTCAAAGGAGAATAGCTTTTATTCAAGTCTCTTCTCAACCATGAAGATGTTTTTTGGGATATGCAGTTGAGTGACGACTTTGTCACTATGGCAAGATATATTTGTTGTTGATATGGACGAGGAAACCTCTGGTACAAAGACAGTTGATATGTATGGATTGGAAGTGGTATGAGAGGCGCATAATGCCAATAAACTTGATGCACAGGTGTTTCGTATCGAGGAGCTTGGATAATAGGATGATGCGGGTGTGGATTGAGATTTTGAGGTCTAGGAGCATGACGGTGGAGAGGATATTGATAATTTGGATCATAGATGTTGTTTGGAGGTAATTGAATGGAGATTGTTTGATTTTGAGAAGCGGAATAATTTGGAGGAGGATTATTTTGGAGAGTGGCTTGACTTGCAAAAGATTACATATCTATGTCCGTCTCAAAAGTAGGATTGGCGGAGAGTAACAACTTGGACCACTCGCATATCATACCCTTCTTCTTCTAACTTCTTTTTTTTCTACTCAAGGCTTGATACAAAGTTGTCTGAAAGACATTTCTTTTCAATAGTCTTGCATATGGACCTGTTATTAATTACTTTCTTCTTTCCTTTGTGATTCTCAGTTGGGAGAGAAGGAAGAGAGCACTTTGATAGCCTGTGGTAAGCCAAGGTCTATAGATAAACCATTAAGGGTAAAATAAAAATAAAATAAAACAAAGCCCAAGTTAGAATAATGTAAAAGTTGTTATATCAAGCACATTATTTTAAGATGAACTCCTAAAATGCAAAGGAGCCTCGTTGAGCTTGAGGTAGGCCTAAGCAACAGTGATGCACAATAATTAATTCAAGCCTTATTTTACAAGTAGAGGTTAGATTAGAAGAAAAAAATAACTTTCATTTATTATAAAATTAGAATAATACAATATAATTGAAAAGCAAAGCTGAAATAAACTAATGGAAAAGGGATAACATGGGTAAATTTTCCTAAATTCTTAAATCTTGGAGGTATCGACTCCAAGAGCTTGGTGCCAATTGACCTCTTGTATAGGGAGAGACTTCTTGTCTCCTGTTAAACACACTGCCATATGTTTTCCCTTTCATCAGTGATCCCATGGTATCCTACTCCACTTTGTGTTTGGACTTCAAACTCTATCAAGATCCATATGCAGTACTCATGTATGTATAAAGCCTATCGTGCACCCATAGGAATGGTCAACACACGCTCCCATCATCGAATTATGTTGTGTAATTATTATTCATTTTGTCCAAACTCATACATAAACTTCTTCACATTATAACAGAGTGGTATGACTAGAGTTTGCCAAAATTAGCGAAGTACTAAAAGTGGCGCATATGGTTGGACGCCTTTTAGGCCAATAATCTCAATGAAGTAAAGGTTGTTCCCTCTTACTATGGAATTAGGCGTGGACAACCAATTGAGCTTCCATTAGCTTCCGCGGCTCTCAAGTTCTGTAACAAATATCCGCCAATCCACAAATTCTACAAGTGCATCAAAACGTGCTAACCTTCTTCGATTGTTATCAATATTGTTTCTTTGACTAGGAAAGGTGTCTACCCTGTCAGATCGCTTGTGTAAAAGATCCATAGCCCATAGTTGAAGTAGAATGTTGCATCATTCGAAGAACATTCTACCATCGACACATTATAACAGACTCCTCATTATCTCCGCCAGGATTATGGGCAGTATAGTTTTCCTAGGATCGTCCCCTCTTTGAGCTAGGTCTTGTACCTCGTACCTTAAACATGTGTCGATTCTTCCTCTTGTTTTAGGAAAAACCAATGATCGTAATAAGGCGATGGCAAAGGCATCCAAATGATATTTTCCCATTCCTTAATGGGGCACTCAAATGCATAGCTACAAGTATAATAGCTATCATCTCCGCCAATTCGTGATTATAGGAAGTCTAAATGAGTCCATCCAAGGTCTAAAGAAGTTCAGATTGGATTAATCTTCATCCCTATACTTTATAAAATACCCTTGGTGATGGCTTATAAGGTATCATAATTTCACACTCATGATATGTCAGGTCAATGAAACCACTAATTTCTTCAATTGTTGGTGTCAAGATACAATCTGTAAATTTTAAAACCATCTTCAAAGGGTCCAAAAATTCAAGTAGGGCCCTAGTCAAATGAAGGTTTTGTGTGAAGATATGATATGCAAGACCACCCAACAGTTGACGAATCTACGTTTCTCGATCTCTCTTTATATCCATCCACCAGCTAATAAGTTTGTGATTCACCTCTGTGACCGTGTAAGGGTTTGAGAATTCTTACTAGTCCATTACTCTGGAAACAAATAATAAACAACATCAAAACTCTATTTTGGCAAAGTTGGATTGATTTAATTATTATGATCACACTGATACATAAATATGCAATTTATGTAGAGGGTGTTGGGGCCCTTTAGATGATAGTGTGGCTACTAATTATGTGAATTGAATCCAAGGGTCAAACCACCTACGACATATACAACATGTATGACCTAACTCGAACTTCTATGAGTAGGCTTGAGATGGACTTGAAAGGGATTCTATGTGAGAGTCTCGTGGTTTCGAGGTAGTAAACTATCTGTTACGTCCCCACATATACCGACTCTTTATAATGGGTTTTTTAAAATAGAATTGGAGTAGTTGCGAGAGGTGCAAAGGCAAAACATAACAAGAAGCAAAAAAAAGGGAAGGTGGTCCCAATTTGTGGAAGTATGAATGGAATGTCAGTTATTAAAGCAGTAACATTTAGCATATAGATTGGAGAACGCTAAAAAGTAGGCATTTTTTAGAAAGAGATAAATAAATAAATGAATGAACTTATGTGAGGGAAAATAAGCTAAAAACATATTAAAAATCATGTAAATAAGGAGAAGTGTAAAATATGCAAGGAACAAATAAGGGTAAAGGGAAAAGGTGAAACATGGTAATAAACAAATAAGGAAGAGGGAAAGGGGTGGAACATGGAAAGAAGACAATAAAGAAGTCAACAAAATAATAACTAAACATGGTAATAACTAACCAAATAATGATATAACCAATATAAAACAAACCCCACATAAATAAGCACAAAACATATAATGGTAAGAACCTGATATCTCCAGCGGAGTCGTTTCCTAACAACTCTTTTGGGATTTGGGGTTTTGAAGAGTCTCCACCTAACAAATTAAGGCACGTCAGGGCACCTATCTAACCTAACTAAGTCTAGATAAGGTCAAGGGACCAGAAAAACGGGTAAAGTTTCAAATTACCGCGAGGGAAAGGAGTTAGACATCCGTCAAGGTCCACAAATGTTGGTCTCTGCCATATCTCATGCAATTTATGTGGGGGTTACATGTAGTAAATAAGATCATTCGTCTTTTATTTATTTAAATCACATACTTTGTAGGTGATAAGAATTTTGAACAATTAAAACTATTTTATTATTATATTAATTTAAATATACAAGGCTAGGCAATAGCAATATTAAACAGTTAAGATCATTTTTATTTAATTTAACATGCGAGACTATGTGATATAACAACAAGTTGAAGAAGTAACTCATATTATTATTTTAATATTTAAGCATGTGAGTTAAGTGATAACAATTAATAAAATATATATAGTAAGCAATTTAATAAGACATAAGAGAGAGAATAAAAAAGGGACAAATAAATAAGCAAATAATTACATATTTTTTGCTTTAAACTACCCCAAATAAACATAATTTAAACAAACAAATAAAAGGATAAAGGGACGGGATACTCTAAGAGACTATTTGGATCAACACTCGACTTCTTTTTTTATTTTCCGATAGGCTGCCGTATAGGGATGAACAAAACCAAAGTTTGTGTTTTCAAGCCTGAGTCGACGTTATCATTTCCATAGGTCCAACTACCCCTACACCACCACTGCAGGCATTTCTTACCTATATAAGGTGCCTAGTCATCCCAACTTAATGTCCAAGAGGCATTGGACTCTTAATAAGGTGGGTTTAGACAAAATAAAATATAGGACCCTCCTAGAAACAAAGTCAAACAAGACGGTCATTTTAGCGTGATAAGCTTCAATTTGGCCTCTAAGTTTTAATTAGCCATGCTTACAAACAACATAAAATTGTGAAAGATCTTCATGCTAAAGTGTGTGGCATACGAACACACAAAGTTATAATAACAAAAATTTAATAATGAGAGGGCAAAAATTATGACATGGAGTCAGATTTTAGTGTCGAACTAATTAAATTGAGCATAAATTAATAAAAGATTTTATCTTTTTATTCCAAGTAGTAAAGAAGTGATCCCACATGCATATATATATTTCAAAACACTAGAAAATTTAATTATAAAGGCAAAAATATTATTTAGAACAATAGATTTAATTTGTTTAAGGCAGAAAATTATTTTAAGGACGACAATAGATTTATTACTAATGCAGAAAAATATTTTTAAGTGACAAATTTATAATAAATGCAGAAAATTGCCCTTAAAACATTCATGGATTTACAGATTGATTATTAATGTTAAAAAACATTTTTTAGACAGGCTTATAATAAACAATACAGAAATTAATTAATTAACAGATTTTAAATGCGAAAGAGGTTAAGTATGATGCAGAAAAGTATTAATTTTTTTTTTGCAGATTTTTTCTAGATAAATTAGTATGACAATTTTTTAGGAAGAAACACAAAATAATAATGTATGCAGAAATTTATTCTTTACATAGAGCTGAAAATATTGAAAAAATTATCTTATTTTAGAACATCTTGAAAATTATTAGAAAATGACTTTAATGAAAAAATCTTATTTAATTAGATCTCATAAGCATGGTTTCCAAGTGAACATGTTTAAACTTATGAATAAGAATTCACATTTCTTAACAAATAAAGGGCAGATTGACATTTAAGATTTTTACTCCTTTCAAAATAAGTTAGCATGCTAGAGAGTAGTTGTTGATTCCTACGAACATGATTTTTAGGCGATTGGAAAGTCAAAATAACACATATAGGCATGTTTTCTAAATTGAAAAGTTTGCAAAACTAAAAGATAGAATAGCACATAATTCCCACTCCCCTTAGACGATCCCCACATTGTTTGACCCTTTGCATCAATCCATATAAATAGTATCCTTACTATCGTCTAAAGGGCCCCAACACCCTCTACACAAATTGCATATTTATGTGTCAGTATGATAATAATAATTAATTCAAGCCAACTTTTCCAAAATGGAGTTTAGAAGTTGTTTATGTTTAGATCTTTGATAGTTTAAAATGGGGAAAAGGAAGGATTTGATCTCAACGGTTGATTTAATAAGAGATGAAGAGTTAGGATTTGATCTAGGAATTAATGAATTAGTTGATGGATGAGATTAAAAGATGATGTCTTAAAAATCAAATTGGATTGACCAAAATTGAAATAAATATTGGCTAGAATTAAAACGAAAAGGTAGATATGATTGAAATAAGATTGCAATTTAATAGGCTCGAGATTGAAAGAAATTGAAATAAAATGGGCTAAGATTTAAACGATTTAAAAAAATGATATTCAATTCAAATATTACAAATATTTATAACATATTTTATATAACCAAACTCACATGAACATTAAATGTTTAGGTAAAAAGATTATTTCAAAATCTTTTAGTGATTTTAATATATTTTAATAATATTTACAATAATTTTATAAAGTAACCATATCTATAATACAAAATCGACTAAAATTTTAAACATGAAATAAATTTTAAAATACGTATCTTACCGAATAACATCACTAAAAATAGTCAAAGGTTGCTAAAAATTGGGTGTCAACAAACACATCTCATGAACTCAAATATGGAATCATCATACTAAAATTCAAATCGAGATGAGGAACATATAAAACATGAAAACTCAACTAAAGCTAAATATGAATATTCTCAATAGAACATGCATATCATAACATGAAAAACACATGTTGCAAACATGACTCCTGAAAGCACCAAAATTAGGAGAACTACTTACCTCGTGCTTCGATATGAGTAGAAGAAAAAATATGAGGATAGAGAGACTTCATATAGTCCTTGGCCTACCATGTAGACCTCCATAACACTTTTGAGAAAGCTACTTCCTTGTTTCTCAACATCTTTACTTGCCAGTCTCAAATTTCATCCTAACTCTCTTCATGAGAATGACATTCATCAACACCCGAAACCTCTAATGAAGTGACGGATAGGGGATGACCATTACACTTCTTAAGCATGGAACATGAAATATCGGGTGAACTAGAGTCAATTCATTTGACAAGTCTAATTCATAGGCAACTTCCCCAACACGTTTCAACATTTGAAATGGGCAGACATACTGGGGACAAATCTTTCCCTTCTAACTATCCTCATCATACCCTTCAAAGGTGAGTGTTTAAAGTAGACCAATAACACTTCGTAGCCAAAAAAGATTAAAAAACATCTTTACAGAAAAAAAATTGCAGGTACAACCAACGGTTGCATCGACGGAAAGTAGGATGAACCATGGCCCGTCCTGCACAACCGTCAATGGGATCTGAAACTCCCAAAAATTTCATCCCAGAAAAATTTGTTATGTATTGGATGAGGGACGGACTTACAGTCCGTAGGTCAAATGATGGTCCATAGTCTGTGACCTTCGATCAAGACTCCCTTCACCTACTCTCTCACAAAATCTAGGGATTACCAGCATGGTCCGTAGGTGGAAAATTTGTAGATAGTTAAGAAAAAATACAATTGGGTCAACTTCAAATAGTCATAAATCTTAGCACAAAATTAATTAGGTGTCCCATTATCTACCCATAAATAGATAATTGAATTATTTTTCCATAGCCATCGACCTATCAAAAATCAGATAAACGAGTAAAAAGTTATGCCCATTTTAGTAAAGGCCTGTCGAACATGCGCAGTAAAGGGACCCAATGATGGGTCGTCGGACAGATGACGGACCATCAGTCCTGACCATTGTTTTGTTCGACAACAAATTTTGCAGGGGTCTTTTTGACCTTTCCCACTTTATTTAAAACTTAAGGTACGTCATTTTAACCCTTAATCATACAATTTTAGTCAGTTTAAGCGTAGAAACATAATAAAAACATATCCAAGTCAAATAATTAAAGCAAACCTAGAAAATTAGAAGCAAGAGAGGAGAAAAATCTCAAGAACCCTAGTTCAAGAACGTCATAAGCTCTAGCAGTTCCAGCCTTAAAACTTAAGTATTTCTCCGTGGATTTCATTAACAGGCATGTGGGATTTCACTAATGGGTTTGGGTCCCTAGTTTTCAGTGAGATTCTTGATTCCCTTATCATGATTATTCCTAGTGTTTTTAGAACTTGGTTAGAACTTCATTAATTTTATTTAAATTTTGTTCCAAATCAGATTAGCATGTTATAACTCTGATTATCGCATTAATTTTAGAACCCTAGCTTTGTATTTCTTTAGATCTTGAATTACATATTCTAGGTCAGACATTTCAGACACTTCAGATATACATGACTCAGTCATAAATGCATAATTACTAGATTAATTGTTGCATTTGCAGTTTGCATGTTAATTTTCTAGCTATCCTATATTTACTGAAACTCATACATAATCAGTAAATTTATAGAATCAAAGGGAGTAGCATAGTACCAAGTTGCACTAGGTTTTAAAGTACCCAATAGTCCCAAAACTACTAGCCACGTAGGTTGTAAGTCCCTTCTGTGGGCAATCAGTTTAGTGATCACTCCAGCATGCCTTTATACCTTTGGCAGGGTATATTGTGTCCTCTCGATGAGGCGTATACATTGGACACCACATTAACTCATGTGGTTTTATTATCGATTATTAGTTGCTCCCACAGATCAGTCATACTCTCTGTATTGACCATTTATCAATATACTCAGTATTCAGTTTCAGCATGTTATAAATTGACCATTGCATTCAGTTAGCTCAGAAATTGAGTATATCATGTTCAGATTATTATACTTGCTTTTGTGTTGGTTCAATTATGTTTCATTTCAGCTTAATGCTATCCTACATGCTCAGTGCCTTTAAAGTACTGACGCATACGTGCGCTACATTTTCTCGTGATGTAGGTTAAGGTTCTCAGCATCTAGATCACACATAGATCGATTTCCGGATCTCCAGTTCAATAGATTCAGTGGTGAGTCCTCATTCTCTGAGGACAACAGTCGTGAGTTTCATTTCAGTTTTTAGTCATTTATTTTAAGTTTTTGCTAGATTTAGCTAGGGGTTTCTCCTAAATTTCTAGTGCAGTTTAGAGGCTTATTTGAGACATAACTAGATTTAGCTTAGTAATGAGTTAATATTTCCTTTGTATTAAACTTATTATTTTCAAATATCTCAGTTATAGGGTATGGGAATTCCCTATCTTTTTAGATTTAATTATGATCTAGCTTCCCCATCAGTTTATTATCTCTAGTATGCTCATAATCATGCCAATAGGGTTAGCTTGGGATCACTTGTGGTCCTAGGTTCCGTGTCTGCGTCTCGGGGGTAGCTTCGGGCGTTACAAAACCCAATCACAAACTTCAAATCTTAGATCCCTTTTTCTGACATCAGTGTGATACTTCGGCCTATTTTTGGGCGTCTTCAACCACTCTTTAATAAGTCAAACTTTTTTTAATGTCCTCATACACTAGTTCAGAATAATTAGATCAACTTCACCTACATAAAACCAACCAATATGAAATTGACACCTCCCACCATACGATCTTTCAAAATGAGCCATGGAAATAATTGAATTGTAACTATTATTGTAGGCAAACTCTATTAGTAATACATTGTTTTCCTAATTATCCTTGAAATCTATAACACACACGCTCAACATGTTTTCTGAGGTTTTAATGGTATGGTTAGTTTTGCTTGACCATCCATTTGAGGGTGGAAAACCGTTTTAAACTTCACTTTATTACCAAGCCCTTTTTGGAATGCCTTAAAAAGTGTAAAGTAAATTGAGAATATTGATTTGAATTAATAGATAAAGGAACCCCATGAAACTATACTATCTCTTTTATGTACAATTTGTCATGGTCTTCCGCCAAATACTAAACATTGCCGGCAATAAAGTTCGTGAATTTTGTCATTCTATCAACAATGATCCAAACAAAATCATGCTGCGTTCGAGTACATGAGAAACTCACAACAAAGTCCATATTTACATCCTCCCACTTCCAAGTAGGAATATCTTTATATATGTAAAAAACCTCCCAGTCTTAGGTCTATGGCCTTAACTTATTGAAAATTCGGACATTTGGCTAAAAACCTCTCTATATATTTCTTCATGCCATGAATCCAATAGACTTATAGTAAATCATGGTACATCTTGGTGACTCCTGGATGAATATAATACTACAAACCATGAGCCTGTTCTAAAATTCACTCTCTCAAGCCATTAACATCCAGAACACATAAACAACCTTGGGACTTAATCACCCCATCTCCCCCTTAGAGGAAAGACTTGATGGACTTGTTGAGTACCTATTCTTTCAAATCCAATAAAATAGGATCAAGCTTTTTCTTGGACTTACCGTCCATTACAAAGGATGATTCGGAAGCATTATAGACTGTGACGCCACCCTTGACGGAATCCACTACTTGGGCACCTAGCAGAGCAAATCTATGCACATCATGAACTAACTCCTTCTTTTCATCCTCTACATGGGCTAAAATACCCATGGACAATCGACTTAGGGAATCCAAAACAACATGAATTTGCAGGGGTGGTAAAGGACACTCATGTCATAATCCTTAAAACTTTGAACCACCTTTTTTTTTCCAGAGATTCATGTCCTTTGACTAAACACATATTGTAAACTTTTGTGATCGGTGAAAACATCTACATGGAACATAAAAAGTAATGTCTCCATATTCTTAAAGCAAATTATACTGCCGCTAATTCAAGATAATGGGCCGGATAATTCATTTCATGGATCATGAGTTGACTTGAAGAATAGTCAATCACCTTACCATGTTGCATTAGAGCACATACCAACCCCACTTTCAAGGCATCATAATATTCTACAAATCCATTAGTACTCGCCGATAAGGTCAAAACTGGTGAGAAAGTAAGTCTATTTTTCAACTCTTGGAAGATTTTCTCACAAGCCTCCATCCACACAAAATTAGCTTGATTTTGAGTCAAAGTTGTTAATGGAGAACCAATAGAGGATAAATTATCAACAAAACCTCCTATAATAATCAGCCAAACCCAAAAAGCTTCTCATATAAATAGAAGTTAGAGGTCTAGGCCCACCCTACACCACATCTCTCTTCATACGATCTACCTCATAACCTTGCTCGACAAAATATAACCAAGGAAGGCAATGACCTTAGCCAAAACTCACATTTACTAAGCTTTTCATACAATTGGTTGTCTTTAAGGACTTGCAATACATGCCTAAAATTGTTCATTTGCTCATTTTCACTACTTGAATAGATCAAAATATCATTAATAAACACTATGATAAACATATGAAGGTAGTGTCTAAACACTCTATTCATTAGTTCCATTAATTCCATGGGGACATTGGTCAACCAAAATGACAGAACCACAAATTCATAGTGGTCGTACCGAATCCTAAAAGCCATCTTGGGAATTTCAAACCCTCTTAGTCTTAGTTGATGGTGACCCAAACAAAGAACTATTTTAAAGAAATATTAAGCCTCTTAAAGTTGATCAAACAAATCACCAATTCTAGGAAGGGGATATTTATTCTTATTAGTCACCTTTTTCAATTTGAGGTAGCCAATGCACATTCTAAGGAACCCATCCTTCTTTCAAACAAACAATATCGGAGCAACCCATGTAGAGATACTCAGTTGAATAAATATTTTTTCTAATAAGTCCTTGCCTTGTTATATTAAATATTTCAACTCAACTTGATCCATTCTATAAGGAGGAACGGAAATAAGTTGTGTATCAATATTAGATAAAATATCAAAATCAAGTTATCGGAAAAAACTTGAAAAAACTCAGTCACCTCGAGGACAAAATCTAAGAAAGGGGTTAGTGACTCAACATCCCTAACCCTAATAATATGGTAAATACAGACCTTGGGGATCATTTTTCAAGCTCTTAGACAAGAAACAAATCAACCTCTATGGATAGAATATCTCTCCTTCCACCTAAAGTAGACTCAGTTGGATATTGTAACTTTACAACTCGAGTCCTACAATCAATAGAAGCATAAAATTCATGGAACAAATGCAAACCCAAAATTACATCAAAATCTAACATGTCTAACTCCACCAAATCAACCAAGTTAACATTAAGGGACAACGAAATAAGATAGCTTCTATAGACTCTTTTTGCCACTACTGGTTTACCAACTTCCAATGAAGGTTCTTCTTACACATCAGGGAGTATTTAGAGTTTTATATCCAGAAGAGATGTAACAAATTAAAAAGTGGCATTGGGGTCTAACAATGCATATGTATTAAAATGAAAGAACTGAAATATAATGATCACAACATCTAATGAACTCTCTTGGGTCTAGACGGGTACTATAGGAGCGTTGTGGATGGTTTTGTTCCCATTGCATCTCCTTTGACTACATTGACCCAAAAGAAGTTAAATTTGAGTGGTCTGAAGTTTGTGAAAGAAGCTTCCAAATCATGAAAGATAAGCTTACCACCACTCCGGTGTTGACTTTATCGGAGGTTACTAAGGTTTTCATGAAATATTGTGATGCATCCCGAGTAAGATTGGGTTGTGTCCTTATGAAACACGGAATGTTATAGCCTTTACTTCTAGACAACTTAAAATTCATGAGAAAAACTTCCCTACTAATGATTTTGAGTTAGCGGTCGTGGTGTTATCCTTGAACACAACTATGGGTGGTGTATCTTATATCGAAGAAGGCAAGAAAGACTCCGTGAAAGATGATTATAGGTTGGATCATTTTGGTCTTAGATTAGAAGATTCTCCAAATGGTTATTTTACGTTCCATCATAACTCAAAATCATTATTGTTGGTTGAGGTTAAGTCTAAGCAACATGTTGATCATCATTGATGGATTTAAAGGAATCGGTTCTTCGTAGGCTTAATGAGTCATTCTTTATAGTGGGATGGTATTTTGAGGTACCAAGGTAGGTTGAGTGTGCAAAATATGGATAATTAGAGAAATCAGACCGTACAAGAAACTCATGGTTCTCGTTATTCGATTCATTTGGGTTCTACTAAGATATACATGACCTCAGAGTTATATTTTCATGGGATGGATTGAAAAGGGATATAGCAGAATTTGTAACAACGTGTCCAAATTGCAAACAAGTGAAAGTCGGGTGGTTTACTTCAAGAAATCCAAGTTCCTACATCGAAGTGGTATTACATTAATATGGACTTTATAGCGAGTTTTCCTCAGACTCGAATGCAAAATGACTCTATATAGGTGGGGCTGGAGAGGATGACTAAGTCCGCCCACTTTATTCCCATTCAGTACACTTACTCAATCGAGGATTATGCCAAGATCTACATAGATGAGATTGTGAGTCTCCATGATATTATTTTATCCATCATATCATATAGTGGAGCAAAATTCACATCAAGATTTTGGAGATCATCTCAAAAAGGATCGGGTCCAAGAATAAATTTAAGCACCATTATTCATCACCAAGCGAATGGGCAAGCAAGCGTGCCATTCTAACTCTTGCTGATATGCATATAGATTGTGTGCTAGATTTTAAAGGAAGTTTGGAAGACCACTTGCCTTTTGAAGAGTTCTCTTATAACAATAGTTACCATTCATCTATAGCCATGACTCCTTTTGTGGCATTGTATGGTAGGAGATGTAGATCTCTGATAGGATGGTTTGAAGTAGGCAAGTCTTGGATTATTCGTTCCGATTTGACCTATAAGTCCTTGGTGAAAGTTAATTTCATAATGAATTGATTGCAAACATCCTATTTCCGGCAAATGTCTTATGTGACATTAGGAGATGAGATTTAAAATTTGAAGAAGGTGATAAAGTGTATTTGAAAATTTCATCTATGAAAGGGGTGGTGATGTTTGAAAAGAAAGGGAACTTAAGTCCTTGATATATGGGTCCCTATGAAATTTTTCAAAGGGCTGGCAAGTTTGTTTATTAGGTTGTATTACCTAGTGAGCTAGCTTCTATTCACCAGGTTTACCATGTATCCATATTTAAGAAGTGCATTGGTGACCCCGAGTCCATTCTTCAGATTGAATGTCTATGAGTGAATGAGACTCTCTCCTACGAAGAGGTTCTAGTTGAAATTCTTGACCCTCAAGTGAAGAGGTTTAGTAACAAAGAGGTGGCCTCCGTAAAGGTGTTATGGAGAAACCACATAGTTGAGGGAGCAACATAGGAGGGCAAGATCGACATGAAATCCCATTATCCTCATCTCTTTGGTAATTAAGGTTAGTTGTTTCTCCTAATAATGAAAATAAGGAATAAATAGAATTTGTCATGTCTTGCATAGATATGCATAATTATGGTAAAGGTTTATGCTAAAATGATTTTTCATGGAAAATGCACTTTTGCTTGATTTGAAGTTATTTGGTGTACTTCGTAAGTTGTTTCCCTTATAAAGTGATATTGAACATGTGGATGTGTTTTGAAATTAGTATTGCCATAAGTGACTTTATATGTAATATTGAGATCTCATATGTATTAAATGAAGTTGAGTTGCTATGTGTAAATTCCATGTTGTTTTGTTGGTTGAGTTGTAACTCATTTTGAATATGTATGTTTTTGGTTGTGCTGCTAGTATTGAGTCTATCATTTACTTTCAAAAGATTTTACTATCATTTGTTGACGAATGTTCCTAAGGGGAGATAATATAACACATCGAAAGTCCAAGACCTAATCTAGAGCCTCACATGAGTATCTAAGGGTTTTAACATTGATTTAAGGTCAAAAATAATAATTATGATTCAGTTAAGAAGTTCTAGAGTCAAGACATCAAGAAACATCCATGACGTCCATAGAATTGTGAAAGAGGTGCTACTGTGACTAAGGTTATTTCACAATGATTTATGAGTCGTAAATTGATGAAATTTGGCGGAAAGGTTTCAAAATAGTATTAATGTTGATTTAGGGTCAAAACATCTGGTTATGACTCCCCAAGGACCACCGTAAGGGTCCTTGAGGAGGACCCTTTCATTATGGCCTAAAAGTTGTCAAGAGGTAGCGTCCTCGTACGAGTGAACGCGACGAGGCGTAGGTGGATAGACGGGGAATCGATGACTTTATCAACAAACACTTATACAATTCTTCAAAAGTGTTCAAAATCACGGTCTCTTACCAGAACGATGTTTGCCAGTACGATGGGGTGAGGGGGCATCGACTGATCTATGACCTGTAAGTCGGGGTGTCATAAGTCAGGCCTACGACTTTTCTATATTATTTTAAGTTAGTTTATTTTATTATTTAATTGGTTAAATAAGGATTAGGGGAGTTATAATTAAGTCAATTAAGGACCAATATAAAGATCTAAGCCTTATTAAACTAACCCAACCTCACATTTTCCCAAAACTAAAATTGCTCTTCCTTCTCTCTACTTTCTCTCTCCCACCTAGTTCAAGGTCATAGGGCAGCAAGAAGTCATATTTTCTCCATCATTCTTGAAGAATTAACAAGGTATGTGAACCTTTAACCTTTAGGATACATTTCCCCAAAGGGTTCTTCTAAACATTTTGTTTTATTAAGATAATTTTATGTGGGTTTCTTTCTAATACGAATTTGATCTTCTAAATTTTATTATTTATGGTTGTTTTTTGGTTATTATGATTATATTATTTTGTATTATGGTTCAATTACACTGGTTCTTTATGAACTAACCTAGTTTGTTGAATAGATCATGAATTGACCCAAAATTCCCTAATCCTAGTGATGAACACATTGAATTGATTAATATTGATGCAATTGAGTTAGTAATAATGTTAATAACACTTTTATGATGTTGTTAGACCAATGATGTATGAAACTAGATTGGGTGAGGGTAAGACCATTGATGATGACTTTTAAAGGAGAAATTTGTAAGACTTTGTGATCTTAAACCTTTACTTCAACAGTGATGGATTTTTTTGGTGATGAAGTTCAACTGAATCATGCCTTGTGATTCAATTAGGTATTGTTTATATGATTATGAAATTTAAATATCTTGATTATATGAGGATGTGATATTATGTTTAGATGTTATGATATAAGGTTGGTTATGAATTGCCTATGTACCTTATTATGAAATGATGATGATAATGTGCTAATCTCACATATGATAGTTGTATTGAAAGAACATTCTCATTCAATTCCTAATGAGAAAATGATATAAATATAAAAGAGGTTAGACTTCTATGACCTATACTAAATTATGATGATTAATAAAGGCTAAAAGACATTTCAAAAAGGGACTCTAGCATAGCACTGAGTGAACTAGATGTGAGGTGTGTCCTTTCCCATTGTGGAAAGGTACGTTCACTATGATACTCATGAGAATCGAGACTATAATGCAATGTTAATAAAGAGTGACCAATGTATATCTCCTAGTTCTTGAAATATGTTGCCCCATAGGAATTATAGCTAGTGGATCCACCTAGAAAGCTATGTTCATGTGTGGTACTACCTTGGCAAGTACTCCACCTTATTTTGGTGTAGGATTTCGTGACACCAGATTATATATTTAGATCATGTGGTCTATATTGGTTAAGTCAAGTGTTACTGAAAGTAAAATTAAGTAATAATGTGAACACTAACTAGGGTTCCTAAGGGGTTCGACTTAGTCTAGGTAGGGTATGAGACTCTACCTATACATTGAACTAGTTTTCATTAGGGAAGTCTTGGAAGGTTGTTCTTATGTATATAAAGTAACTATTATGCATATGTTGATGATACATATTCATGATGAAATATAATGTTAGTTTCACTTGTGAACATGCTAACGGTCTATATTGCTAAATATGAGGATAGCTAATCTTGATGTTATGCTATCTGAGGATAGACAATGCTTGTGATTCCTTGTTGGTTTACCTTGTTGAGTAAGGATATGGGGCTTTGCTTGTTCATTGCACATGTATACTTGAAGTTGGGCTATGAGTAAGGTTTTGGTTTAACTCTTGTACATGCTTTGTTGTTATAACATGACGTTAGAGATGTTTGGTTTTGTACACAAGAATGTGATTATACATGTTGACTTGATTATACTAGATGATGTTGAGTTTGTGATATAAATAATCTTGTCCTATTGAATATGTGCTTATTGGCTTATATGAGTCTTGAATGTGCATTAAAAACTCTGAAATGACTTGGCATATTTTTTAATGTAAACGTCCATTTTCTCATACATTCTTTCAAATGAATTATGTGCATGTTTTCATACTTAGTGCAAGTGGTGTACTAACTCCTTCTTTATGTTTACTCCCAAATGTATGTTCAGTCCATTGAGCTTCTAAAAGTCTTATTTGAAAAATACTTGGATTCTCATACGCCATGTTTCGTAGGTCCTCATTTTTGGAGGACGATACCACTATCTTTCTATTGGAAGTTGTTTAGTCGTAAGGAAACTTTTGTTCATTCTCTTTCATTTGAATACAAATGTTGTATATGTGTATATTTGCATTTTATTGTATGAAGTATGGGCTATGCCCGATGTTGTACTCATTTAGTTAGTTTAATATGAGATGTAGACTAGATTTCTTATGAATATATATTGAGATCTTATGTATATGAAATAAAAGTAGAAGCCTACGTCGTGCTTCCTGTGGGAGGAGTCTATGTAAACTCCCTATATATATATATATATTTATTTATTTATTTATTTATTTATTTATTTACAAGAGATAAGATAGGCCTATGTAAACCTAGAAATAGAAGTAAATAAAAAGTTTTAAATTTTCCGCAATCTAATCTATGAAATATAATGACGAATTCTAAGAGGTTAGTCTTAGTTCTCTTTGAGAACGACGACACCGGTTACTTCTAGGGTGTGCTCCTCGGATGTGAATTAATAATCTCAAAGAAATTTGAGGAGAACTCTTTATATTATATGGGTATTTGAGTATACCGACTTTTTTGAGTGAATTTGAACTTATAAAAATTTATATAGTACCCCTAAGAATACCCAATCTTACTTCATTAGACTTAGAAAAGGAAATGACATAATTATCCTTCATTAATTGACCACAAGCAGGAGTAACGAGCCACCTTCACGATCTGTGGTGAGGATAATAATCCGTGGTCTACCTCGTGAAGGTGTGGAAATGGCTAGGAAATACACGCATGAAGCTAAGTTGCCCAAGCAGTTCCCAAGAGGGACTCCAGGTGTAACGACCTGTTTAGTCATTTTGAGTAGCAGACTTCAATTCTGGAAAAACTGGCAGAAGCGATAGACCTCACGACGGACCGTCGCAGGGTCTCATTTCAAAACACTTAGAAAATCTGAAATTGGGTACTGGAAATCGACTCTCTGAACTTCGTAACGGAATGGCAGGACGGACCGTCACAGATTATTCAGTGGAAATTGAGTATCTGACCCTTGCGACGACCTGCAGGACGGACCGTCGCAGGCACGACGGGCCATCGCAGGTTGCGCAATCCCAGTCTGGGTCAGACTTCTTTATACGTTTTAAGGGACGTTTTTGACTATTCCTGCTTTAATTATAAAGTTAGTGGGTTAATGTTAATAAGTCTAATTACTTGGGGGTTAAAAGAGGTAACCTTAAGATAATTAGTGGGTTATTATTGCCACCTTTTATTCTTAATTATTTACTAATTAGGGTAAAAGAAAAAGGGTTTGAATAAAGAAAATAGAAAGAACAAGAGAAAGAGAGAGAAAATTGAATGAGAGAGAGGATCGAACGAGAGGGAAAACACAAAGCTTGGGAAATTGCTTGCTTGA
Organism: Solanum lycopersicum; assembly: GCF_036512215.1. NCBI lineage: Eukaryota > Viridiplantae > Streptophyta > Magnoliopsida > Solanales > Solanaceae > Solanum > Solanum lycopersicum. The sequence continues at coordinate 30,969,012 of NC_090808.1, forward strand.
TCACGAATCTTCGGTGGAGGTAGGTTATGGTTTTCATGCTATTCGTAGTAAACTCTTAATAGCGAATGATATGTGTTAGTAGTATTGTGAACCTTTTATATGCTTAATTGTATGCTTGCATGAATGATGTGATTATGTAATTATGAATAGATAAGCATGATGAAGCTATTGAATCCCAAATCTTGAAAAGAAACCCTAATCTATTTTGTTAATGATGATGCCTTGGTATAAAAGAAGGCTTGATGAATGAAAGTAGTGAGATTAGGGGATCGGGTGCCACGTTCTGGTACCAGCATAGTATATGAGGATCGGAGTGTCATGTTCCGACAGCAGGATAGAATATGGATCGGGTGCCACGTTCCGGTACCAGGATAGTATATGAGGATCGGAGTGTCACGTTCCGACACCAGGATAGTATATGGATCGGGTGCCACATTCCAGTACCAGGATAGAATATATGGATTGGGTGTCACGTTCCGATACCAGGATAGAATGAGGATCGGAGTGTCACGTTCCGACACCAGGATAGTATATCGAGGAGCGGAGTGTCACGTATCGACACGATGGAAATAAAGATAATGAATCTTGAAAGATGTTAATATATTCAATCAAATGAACCGAATTCCCAAATAAGTATGATGAGGAGGTGTGTGTCCTCATTGATGTGCTTGGTGCTGTAACCAAGGGTTATGGTAACTGTAAATAATGAATGTTAAGGATATTGGTCAATTTTATGATATTGCTTAATATATAATGTTTTCTATTTTTAGTTGGCCGATGATATCTACTCAGTACCCGTGTTTGTACTGACCCCCTACTTTTATGTTTTCTTCTTTGTTATTTGTGGAGTGCAGCAAACGTGCCGTCGTCTTCAACTAAGCAGTAATTCTAGCCAGTCTTCGTCACACCGGATCTTCAGGGTGAGCTAATGCTTCTAGCTTGGACTGGATCTTCCTCTTCATGTCTTGATGCCTTGATGTTCCGGCATGGACTAGCTTTTATGTATTTTTAGCTTCTTAGAATACTCTTAGTTTAGTAATTTGATCATAGATGTTCTTGTGGTGATGACTTCCAGATTTTGGGGATAATAATAGTTATTGAATTGGTTTTTATTAATGAGTTTAAGTCTTTTGCATTATTTTATGATGATATTACATTGAAATGTTAAGGTTTAGATTGGTTGGTTCGCTCACATAGGAGGGTAAGTGTGGGTGCCAGTCGCGGCCCGGATTTGGGTCGTGACAAACTTGGTATCAGAGCATTAGGTTCATTGGTCTCATCACACAAGAACGAGTCTAGTAGAGTCTTAAGGAATGGTAGGGGGACGCCTTTACTTTTCTTTAAGAGGCTATAAGACTTTAGGAAAATTCCATTCTTTCTTTCTTTCTTTCGTGCTACTACTTGAATCCAATTGGTATCTAGGTGATACAAATTGGTATCTGACCATCTTCACTCTCTTTTGCAGATGGTTAGAACTAGAGCAACGACTACGCCAACACCAACACCAGCACCGGCGGGACATGGTGCGTCTGAGCCAGCCACTGGGGCTGTAGCTCGAGGAAGAGTAGCGGCAAGAGGCCGTGGTAGAGGTCGTGGGAGGACGTCCTCTAGGGGAAGAGGACGAGCAACTAGTCCATCTGATACTAGGGCAGTGACTCCTCCACCGACTGAGGAGGTAATAAGAGAAGGGGAGGATGGGGAAAATGAACAAGTGCAGAATGAGGGATTGCCACCCCAGCCTACCCCAGAGATGATAAATCAGGTGCTGGCTTATCTTAGTGGGTTGTCCGATCAGGGTCAGACACCTCCAGTGTTTTCTGCACCAACACCTCCGGGTTCAGAGGTACAACATGCAGCCACTATGGCTCCTCGTATGGATGCCTCATTGGACATAGGCACGTTTCCACGTCTGACTACTGGGCCTATAATGACAAATGATCAGCATGAACTTTTCAGTAAGTTCTTGAAATTGAAACCTCAAGTCTTCAAGGGTGCGGAATCTGAGGATGCTTACGATTTTCTGGTTGACTGTCATGAGCTACTACACAAGATGGGTATAGTAGAACGGTTTGGTGTTGAGTTCGTGAGTTATCAGTTTCAAGGGAATGCCAAAATGTGGTGGCGGTCGCATGTTGAGTGTCAACCAACAGAAGCACCACCTATGACTTGGGCCTCATTCTCTAGCTTGTTTATGGAGAAGTATATCCCCCGAACTTTGAGAGATAGGAAAAGGGATGAGTTCTTGAGCCTAGAGCAAGGTAGGATGTCGGTCAATGCATATGAGGCTAAGTTTCGTGCACTATCACGGTATGCCACCAAACTATGTTTTAGTCCACAAGAGCGGATTCGCCGTTTTGTGAAGGGGTTGAGATCAGAGTTGCGGATTTCAGCTTTACAGGTAGCGGCTAAAGCGAAATCTTTTCAAGAAGTGGTAGACTTCGTAATAGAGGTACAGGGAGTGAAGCCAGATGACTTCACCATGGCAACCACATCAAAAAGGTTTCGAAAGGGAGGTGAGTTTAATGGTTCTTACTGTAGAGGACAAGGTTCCGGAGGTTACTCAGCCCGACCAATTCAGTCTTCACTACAGACTGTAGTTGGGGGTCCACCTCCGACCAGTCAACACTTCTCTGAGAGACCTATGCATGAACCCAAAGAGTGCTATGGATGTGGGGAGATTGGACATATTAAGAGATATTGTCCAAAACAGAGTTACAGACCTCCAAACATTAGAGGTAGAGGTAGTCATGGTAGAGGTTGTTATTCTGGAGGACGTGGTGGTCGAGGTAATGGTGGTCACCAGAACGGCTGAGGTGATGGGCAACCTGTAGCCACTACATCACAACATGGTAGGGGCAACAGACATACGGGTGAGAGGGCCCATTGCTACGCTTTCCCTGGGAGATCTGAAGGGAGGCATCTGATGCTGTCATCACAGGTAATCTTCTGTTTGTGATTGCATGGCTTCTGTATTGTTTGATCCTAGATCCACATTTTCTTATGTATCTTCCTCATTTGCTAATGGTCTAAATTGACATTGTGAATTACTTGATATGCCTATTCGTGTTTCTACTCCGGTGAGTGAGTCTGTGGTAGTTGAAAAGGTATATAGGTCCTGTTTGGTTAACTTTGTGGGGAGAAACACTTATGTAGATTTGGTTATCTTAGAAATGGATGATTTTGATGTAATTCTGGGTATGACTTGGCTTTCTCCGCAATTTGCGATTTTGGATTGTAATGCTAAAACGGTGACGTTAGCCAAGCCTGGGACAGATTCGTTAGTGTGGGAGGGTGACTACACTTCCAATCCGGTGCGTATCATCTCCTTTCTTCGTGCTAAGAAAATGATTAGTAAAGGGTATTTAGCTTTCTTGGCACATCTTAAGGATGACACTACCCAAGAACCTTCGATTGAGTCGGTTTCGGTGGTCCGTGAGTTTCGGGATGTGTTCCCTGCAGATCTTCCTGGTATGCCACCAGATAGGGATATTGACTTCTGTATTGATCTTGAACCGGGTACTCGCCCCATTTCTATACCTCCTTATAGAATGGCTCCCGCGGAGTTAAGAGAGTTAAAAGCCCAACTTCAAGAGTTGTTGAGCAAAGGCTTCATTAGACCAAGTACATCTCCTTGGGGTGCTCTGGTTTTGTTTGTAAAGAAGAAGGATGGGAGTTTTCGGATGTGAATAGACTACCGGCAGTTGAACAAGGTAACCATAAAGAACTAGTATCCTCTTCCTCGCATTGATGACTTGTTCGATCAGTTACAAGGTGCTTGTGTCTTCTCCAAGATTGACTTGAGATCCGGTTATCATCAATTGAAAATACGGGTAACGAATGTGCCAAAGACTGTTTTTCGAACGAGGTATGGGCATTACGAATTTGTAGTGTTGTCTTTTGGTCTTACGAATGCCCCTGCTGCGTTCATGAGCTTGATGAACGGGATTTTTAAGCCATATTTGGACCTCTTCGTGATCGTATTTATGGATGATATACTGATATACTCAAAGAGCAAGAAAGAACATGAGGAGCATTTGAGAATGGTATTGGAAATGTTGAGGGAGAAAAAGCTTTATGACAAGTTCTCTAAGTGTGAGTTATGGCTAGATGCAGTGTCCTTCTTGGGGCACGTGGTTTCTAAGGAAGGAGTGATGGTGGATCCTTCTAAGATTGAGACAGTGAAGAATTGGGTAAGACCCACTAATGTGTCAGAAATAAGGAGCTTTGTTGGGTTAGCTAGTTACTACCGCCGATTTGTCAAGGGATTCTCTTCTATTGCTTCCCAATTGACGAACTTGACTAAGCAGAATGTTCCATTTGTATGGTCGGATGAGTGTGAGGAAAGCTTTCAGAAGCTCAAGACTTTGTTGACTACCGCACCAATTCTCACCTTGCAAGTGGAGGGTAAGAATTTCATTGTTTATTGTGATGCATCCTATTCTGGTTTGGGTGCAGTGCTAATGCAAGAGAAGAATGCGATTGCTTATGCTTCAAGGCAATTAAAAGTGCATGAACATAACTATCCAACTCATGATTTGGAATTTGCTGCGGTAGTGTTTGCATTACAGCAATGGAGACACTATTTATATGGGGTTAAGTGTGAGGTCTATATGGATCATCGTAGCCTACAGTATGTCTTTACTCAGAAAGATTTGAACTTGAGACAGAGGAGATGGATGGAACTACTGAAGGACTACGACATCACTATTTTGTATCATCCGGGGAAGGCGAATGTTGTAGCGGATGCTTTAAGTAGAAAGGTGGGAAGCATTGAAAGTCTAGCCCACTTGAAAGCTTCTAGACGCCCATTGGCTAGAGAGGTTCAGACTCTAGCTAATGACTTGATGAGATTGGAAGTAAATGAGAAGGGAGGATTGTTGGCTTCTGTGGAGGCAAGATCTTTCTTTCTTTACAAGATTAAGGGAAGACAGTCGGATGATGAGAAATTGCACAGAATTCAAGATAAGGTATTGCGAGGAGAGGCTAAGGAAGCACAAATCGATGAGGAAGGTGTTTTGAGGATCAAGGGAAGGGTATGCGTACCCCGCATCGATGATTTGATCAACACTATTGTGACAGAGGCTCATAGTTCAAGGTATTCGATACATCCGGGTGCAACCAAGATGTACCGTGACCTAAAGCAACACTTTTGGTGGAGTAGAATGAAGCGTGATATGGTGGATTATGTTGCCAAATGTCCAAACTGTCAACAAGTAAAGTATGAACACCAAAGGCCCGGAGGAACACTTCAGAGAATGCCCATTCCGGAATGGAAATGGGAGAGAATCGCAATGGACTTCGTGGTTGGTCTTCCAAAGACGATGGGTAAGTATGATTCTATCTGGGTGATTGTTGATAGGTTAACTTAGTCTGCTCATTTCATTCCGGTCAAGGTTACTTACAATGCACAGAAGTTAGCCAAAATCTATATCTTAGAAATTGTTCGATTGCATGGGGTTCCACTATCCATCATATCAGATAGAGGTACGCAGTTTACTTCTAAGTTTTGGAGAACATTGCATGCTGAATTGGGTACTAGGTTGGACCTTAGTACCGCGTTCCATCCTCAGACCGATGGTCAGTCTGAGCGAACGATTCAAGTGTTGGAGGATATGCTTCGCGCATGTGTGATAGAGTTTGGTGGCCATTGGGATAGCTTCTTACCCTTAGCGGAATTTTCATACAATAATAGCTATCACTCAAGTATTGATATGGCCCCATTTGAAGCATTGTATGGGAGGAGATGTAGGTCTCCCATTGGTTGGTTTGATGCATTCGAGGTTAGACCTTGGGGTACTGACCTTTTGAGGGATTCGATAGAGAAAGTGAAGTATATTCAAGAAAAGCTTCTAGCGGCGCAAAGTAGACAAACAGAATATGCAGATCGAAAGGTTAGAGACTTAGAGTTCATGGAAGGTGAACAAGTCTTGTTGAAGGTTTCGCGAATGAAAGGGGTGATGCGATTTGGTAAGCGAGGTAAACTTAGCCCAAGGTATATTGGTCCATTTGAAGTACTTAAGCGAGTAGGGGAGGTGGCTTATGAGTTAGCCTTGCCTCCAGGGCTGTCCGGAGTGCATCCGGTATTCCATGTGTCTATGTTGAAAAGATATCATGGGGATGGAAATTACATTATCCGTTGGGATTCAGTTTTGCTTGATGAGAACTTGTCTTATGAGGAGGAGCCTGTTGCTATTTTAGATAGAGAAGTTCGCAAGTTGAGGTCAAGAGAGATTGCATCCATCAAGGTGCAGTGGAAGAATCGACCGGTTGAAGAAGCCACTTGGGAGAAGGAGGCAGATATGCAAGAAAGATACCCACATCTGTTTACAGATTCAGATACTCCTTTTCGCTCTTATTTTTCCCTCCTGTGATCGTTCGGGGACGAACGATGGGTAAATTGGTATCTATTGTAACGACCTGTTTAGTCGTTTTGAGTAGCAGACTTCAATTCTGGAAAAACTGGCAGAAGCGACAGACCTCACGCCGGACCGTCATGGGCACGACGGACCGTCGCAGGGTCTCGTTTCAAAACACTTAGAAAATCTGAAATTGGGTACTGCAAATCGACTCTCTGAACTTTGTAACGGAATGGCAGGACAGACCGTCACAGATTACTCAGTGGAAATTGAGTCTCTAACCCTTGCGACGACCTGCAGGACGGACCATCGCAGACACGACGGGCCGTCGCAGGTTGCACAATCCCAGTCTGGGTCGGACTTCTTTATACGTTTTAAGGGACGTTTTTGACTATTCCTGCTTTAATTATAAAGTTAGTGGGTTAATGTTAATAAGTCTAATTACTTGGGGGTTAAAAGAGGTAACCTTAAGATAATTAGTGGGTTATTATTGCCACCTTTTATTCTTAATTATATACTAATTAGGGTAAAAGAAAAAGGGTTTGAATAAAGAAAATAGAAAGAACAAGAGAAAGAGAGAGAAAGTTGAACGAGAGAGAGGATCGAACGAGAGGGAAAACACAAAGCTTGGGAAATTGCTTGCTTGATCACGAATCTTCGGTGGAGGTAGGTTATGGTTTTCATGCTATTCGTAGTAAACTCTTAATAGCGAATGATATGTATTAGTAGTATTGTGAACCTTCTATATGCTTTATTGTATGCTTGAATGAATGATGTGATTATGTAATTATGAATAAATAAGCATGATGAAGCTATTGAATCCCAAATCTTGAAAAGAAAGCCTAATCTATTTTGTTAATGATGATGCCTTGGTATAAAAGAAGGCTTGATGAATGAAAGTAGTGAGATTAGGGGATCGGGTGCCACGTTCCGGTACCAGGATAGTATATGAGGATCGGAGTGTCACGTTCCGACACTAGGATAGAATATGGATCGGGTGCCACGTTCCGGTACCAGGATAGTATATGAGGATCAAAGTGTCACGTTCCGACACCAGGATAGTATATGGATCGGGTGCCACGTTCCGGTACCAGGATAGAATATATGGATCGGGTGTCATGTTCCGCCACCAGGATAGATTGAGGATCGGAGTGTCATGTTCCGACACCAGGATAGTATATTGAGGAGCGGAGTGTCACGTACCGACATGAGGGGAATAAAGATAATGAATTTTGAAAGATGTTAATATATTCAATCTAATTAACCGAATTCCCAAATAAGTATGATGAGGAGGTGTGTGTCCTCATTGATGTGCTTGGTGTTGTAACCAAGGGTTATGGTAACTGTAAATGCTGCATGTTAAGGATATTAGTCGATTTTATGATATTGCTTAATATATACTGTTTTCTATTTTGAGTTGGCCGATGATATCTACTCAGTACCCGTGTTTGTACTGACCCCCTACTTTTATGTTTTCTTCTTTGTTATTTGTGGAGTGCAGCAAACGTGCCGTCGTCTTCAACTCAGCAGTAATTCTAGCCAGTCTTCGTCACACCGGATCTTTAGGGTGAGCTAATGCTTCTAGCTTGGACTGGATCTTCCTCTTCATGTCTTGATGCCTTGAAGTTTCGGCATGGACTAGCTTTTATGTATTTTTAGCTTCTTAGAATACTCTTAGTTTAGTAATTTGATCATAGATGTTCTTGTGGTGATGACTTCCAGATTTTGGGGATAATAATAGTTATTGAATTGGTTTTTATTAATGAGTTTAAGTCTTCCGCATTATTTTATGATGATATTACATTGAAATGTTAAGGTTTATATTGGTTGGTTCGCTCACATAGGAGGGTAAGTGTGGGTGCCAGTCGCGGCCCGGATTTGGGTCGTGACACCAGGAGCCGTGGTCAAACCACGAACCATGGTCCCTCTTGTGGTCCATGAGGTAGAAGCTAGGGTACATTGTGCCATGAGCTACCTTTCCCAAGTAGTCTTCATGAAGGGCTCCCCGGTCTTTGGTCAAGACCACGAGTCGTAGTACTTTCTTCATCGACCAATTTGAAATTGTGATAGAAGAAAAAGTTTTAAGCCAAACATGTCTAAATAATGAAAAACATCCATGGTGGCAACTATATCAAAAAGACATAGTGATAATTTATATGTTAAATATTAAATAAAATAAAAGAAATGTGACAATATACCAACAATGATAATTTGAGTTTGAAATAAAAATCCAAATAAAGTAAATATAATATAAAGTAAATCAACCATCAACAAAAGAAATTCAAACAAAGAAATTGAGGCATAATTTGTGAATAATTATAAAAAGTAAACAAAGAAACATGAAAACCTTACAATGAAGAATTATTTAATCAGCAAAGATAATAATAATAATAATAATTTAATATGCAGTAAATTAGCAGCAACAACAACTTAATAACTAAAAATAAATAAATGAAAAATAAGATCAATGCAAACCCCAAAAATATAAATAAGTGGTAATATATTTTTGTAGAGTCAACAAGGATAAAGAAGATGAAAAATAAACTCAGATAGATTTAAAAATACAAAATTAAAAGGGTTGCCGAAGTGTTTCTTTTCCAATGGGTTCTTAAAGTTTAAGGCTTGCTGGAGTTTCTAGTTTATTTATTTTGATTTGGTTGTGTGCTCCAGAAGTTGGAGTTGTGTTTGCCATTATTGGCTTCGTTGTGAAAACTGGAAGCGCGCTGTTTTTTGGAGTTAAAGGCTCACTAGTTCACTGAAAAAAATAAGAAAATTAAGTCGGGTGGGGGTGGGTGGGGGGGAGTTGTTTGGTGAATGAAAATGGAAGCAAGTTTGGGGTTGTTTGGGTTGTTGGAGCAGTAAGTAGAGCGGTTGTTGTTTGAAGATCGAGAAGATGACTTGTCTGGTTTTTTCAGTGGCATGAGAGAGGTGGTTTGGGGGTTGTTTATTGTGGTTTTGGTGGTTCTCTCCAAAAAAAAAGGGGCTTTGGGTGGTGGCTTTTCTTTTATAATAGGATAGAATTTTTTTAGGGGTTTTCCCTTCTTGAAAATTTCCCACAACCCACTTTTTTTTTAATTAGAATCTTAGATAGAGAATAGTTATTCAATGGACTTAAATCGTGGGCTCGAGAGTGTGTCTACAATTGTTGATGAAGAACTTTTTTGTGTATATTATTCTTATGCTTATTTAAAGGTATTTCAACATTGTGCTTAAAAGACAAAAATAAATATTAATAACACTAGAAAATAAATTGAATATTAAATAGTGTAACGAATGAAATGAATGACATGTAAGAAATGCAATATATAATCATACGCAATAAACCATGACAAAAAATGTAACCAAAACTAATTGATAAGAATCCTAAGATTTTGATAAATTAAGATAAGAATTGATATTTAAAATATATTCTAAAAAAAGGAATTTAGAACTATTGAAGGAATAAAACTTATAAGTTATTAATTATAAAAATGTTAGGTAAAAATGAAAACAATGTCCCCTTCTTTCTATATGATTGATGGATGAAATCATAGACAAAGAAAATTGAAAAAACTCATTTTTTGTAGAACACATTACCTATGCATAAAAGTGTTGTTTAATGTGATGGAAGTCGCGTCCTCAATTTTTTATCAAAAGGTTTCACGGTGTGTTGCTCCCTTGTTAGCGTAGTCCACGACTGTGGCTAAATTAAAATGTATCCATTTGGATGTACTAAAAAAAACTAAGATAAAATTCAATAGTACAACATAATTTAAAGAAAAGGGTAGCATACCTTTCGATACTTTCTACCATCCTTTTTTTGCATGTTTTTGTTGATACGCTATTATCTTTCTTATTCAAAGTTATTCTTGCTTCCAAATCCATTCATGTTAACAATCTTGTCTGACTGTTCAAGTGTGATATGGTTTTGCTAATAATACAAACATATCTATTAACATAATATTAGTCATTGTTAGTCCATTTGATACGATAAATGTGAATCCGTAGATAGAATATTTGGCAAAATAAAAGCATTTATGTTGGTAGAATGTGTGAGAATCAATCTGTAGGATTCACTGTAATTGTTTGTCTATTGGAAGGATAAATTAGAAGGATCAATCCAGTGGATATTTTTTGACAAAATTAATACATATCCATCAGTAGGACTTTTAAATCAATTGATAGATGTATGTTGATCGATTATTTGGATATAAATACTTTTCCATTGGTTGGATATTGGTACATGTCCATCAGTAGGAGGAATGAAAATGATTCATTGATAGGATATGAATGTCTGTCCATCGGTTTTATGAATAAAGATGATCCATCAGTACGATATAAATCCATGTTTTTTAGGACGCGTGAAGATAATCCATAGGTAGGATATTAATGTATGTCCATCATTAGGAATAATGAAGATGATCGATCAGTAGGATCTTTCGAAAATATAAATGCATATCCATCAATTGGACATATGATAATTTATTGATAGGATTATATGAACACTGCCACTTTTGATAAGTAATATGAATATCCTTCAATATTCATCTCCTCATGTCAATATGAATTACATAAGGTGCACATCCTTCACCTCCGAATAAATATATCTTAAAAATGTCTTTCTACGTGATACTCCTCCTAAAACATGTAATATATAGGGGGTATATCTTTCACCTCCTAATAGTTGCGACTTAAAAATATATATGAACGTTATCCTCTTCTGACTTCAACGTGGAATAGATGGGTTCACGTCCTTCACCTACGAATATATGCAACTTAAAATATTTTTGATTGTCAACTTACTCAAACTTCAATGTGGAATAGATAGGGTGCACATTCTTCACATTTGTATGGACGTTGGTTAAAGATAGCTCCAAACAGATTTTATTTTGTATTATTACATACAAACCGAGTTATATTGTATTTTTTCAATATATTATGTTGTAATGTACTTGTTTAAAAGCTTTTCTTGATATCGATTATTATTGGTTTTATCTTGAAATTAGTTAAGATTGAGTTGAGGTTGAGTTGATTTAAGATGAGGTCAGTTGTTTTTTCCATCTAAAGCTTATGTCATGTTTTAGATTTCCCCTTGCATGCTCGTCAAATCCCTCTACCTACTCCATTTGTCCAGCATGTTTCATGATGCAAACATAGTTCCCCAACATCATCAACAAGCATTTTTTTGATCCAGTTGAATTTTGGAGTTGTTTGGTGAGCCTCATTTTCCCTGAGGATCCCTTATTTATCTTCACTTATTTCAGTTTGTTAGGATGATAGGGGGTCTTGTCCTAACATCCCTCATAGTAATTGAGTCTTTATAGATAGATAAACAGTAGTTCATGAGTCTTTTATTTGAAAGTAATAATGTTCTAGACTTGAGTTGCTTATTCTATGTAGTTGAATATTGTATTATATTATGTGTTTATTATTTGAGTTTATCTTTTAATATTATTCTATGTTAAGTAAATCTTCCACTGAGTGTTAGCCAAGTCCGAGGGTTTGCTTGGGGTGAAATATGATTCATGAATGTCGTCCACATCTAGGGTATAGGCTTGACGCATAATATTTCCCTACAAGATATGAGTTACAAAGATAATAAAGTGCTCAAGAGCAAAATGATGACTGCTTAGATCTGTCAAAATTATAAGGAATTTTGTATACATTTTTCGCATTAATATTTTCTTAAATTTTCTTGGTCAAGTTGCTAGTGAAAGGGATATTTATATAAATCTTTCCTTTCCGAGTTTAGGAATAGATGAAAGCATCAAACAGATGACCATTTCAATATACCGAGTCATGAAACAATAGTTAGACAGTCATGAAGCCAACTACCTTTTTACATTAGACAATCATGAAGCCATACATCTCGTTATAACCGACACATATTTTTCACTTGCAAAGAGGGTCGTACCATTTGTTATTATCTCTGAGGGCCATTACATGATTAGTAAAAAAAAAGGCTACCATTAAAGAATATTCATAAGTCATTTCTACTCGGAGGTGAGGAGTGTGCACCTTATTTATTCCTTTAAAGTAGAAAGCGGCTGGCGTTTAAAGATATTCTTAAGTAACATCAATTCAAAGGTGAAGGACATAAAACCTATCTACTCCACATTGACGTCTTAGGAGAATGATGTTGGCAGATAGTTTTAAGTCATATATATTCATAGGTGAAGGATACTCACCCAATATATTTCATATTGAAGTCAGAGGAGGCTAACATTGAATAATATTTTTAAGGCATATATATTCAGAGGCAAAGGATGGGCACCCTATCAATTATATAGAGAAATCAGAGGAGGGTGGCATTGAAAGATATAGATATTAAGTCGCATCTAAACCGAGGTGAAGGATGTGGACCCTATTTATTCCACGTTTGATTTAGAGGAAGCTGACATTAAAGGATACTTTTAAATCACATCTATTTGGAGGTGAAGGATTTGCACCCATCTATTCCACCTTGAAGATGGATAAGGATGATGTTAAAGGATTTTTTGAATCTTGCGTCTATTATGAGGTGAAAGAAGTGAACTCTATCTATTGTATGTTAAAGTTGGAGAAGGCTGACATATTAAGATATTTTAGGATGAATTTATCCAGAAGTGAAGGATGTGAACCTTATCTAATCCAATTGAAGTTAGAGGAGCTCGGTATTGAATGATATTCATATTACATTACCGTAAGTTGAAATATTTGCATACACCCCATAGCTAAATTATGATATGTCCTACCAATGGAAATGCATTTATTTTTCCCAAAGTTCCTACCCAAATGGATCATCTTTATTCGTCCTACCGAAGGACATACATTTATATCATGCAAGAAGATTATCTTTATTCGTCCTACTGTTAGGCATGTATTTATATCTTTCTGATATATCATTTTTATTCGTCCTACCGATTGACACACATTCATAACCTATCAATGGATCATATTTGTTCGTGCTACCGATAAACATGTATTTTATCTTACCGATGGATTATCTTCATTTTTCTTAAAGATGGATTTGTATTTATATCATAGTAATGGATCAACAAATATGCTACCGATGATTCTCAAGTACCTCATTGATGGACATGCATTTATTTTCTCCAAAATATCTCGTCGTTGGATCGTTCAAATTTTTCCTACCAATGGACAAACAAGTATAGTGCAAAATATCCTACAAATGAATTCTCATGAATCTTAAAGGCATACATGCTTTTATTTTTGCAAATACTTTATCAAGGGATTCACAATTTATCGTATCAAATAAACGGATAATTATTTTATCACCACACTTATATTCTGTTGATAGATAGGTTTGTATTTTTAAAATCTCATAGAACACATCAAAAATCAGATGATAGTTGTTAACATCCATGGATTTTTAAAGCAAGAATGTCTTTGAATAACCAAGATTATAGAGTATCCATAAAAACATTCAAATAAGATGGTAGAAAATATGGACATGGATGTTACCCGTTAACTTAAATTATGTTTAATGATTGAATTTTAAATCAGTTTTTTCGAGAACATAAAAATAATATATCTCAATCAAACCACAAGTCTGGACTATATGGAAAGGACACAACACAATGTAAAAATTTTTTATAACAAATTGAGGATTGTAACAACCCAATTTTGTCGTTTATAAAAAATCTAATGAAAAATTAATTGGGGCCAGAAAACCTTTTCGCAGTAACTTTAAATTTCCCAACCTAATCAAGATTTGGACAAAATCAGAGTTTCTTAAGGTGTAGGTAAATCTAGTACTTATGAGAACTTTAATTGTGAATTTGATTACATGAGCGAACAACAAAGATGATAAGGAATTCATATGACTTTATGGAATCAAATTTTGATGAGTAGATCTATGAGAATTGATCTTAGCGTGAATTGTATTTGTAGAGCATCGTTGTTTAGAGCTGCGTTGTGAAAGGAGATTTTGGAATTTTTTTAAGGGACTCATTGTTCTCGTTTGTGCCTCTTTTACTGGAATATCGCCATTGTGGACGATGAGACAGGACTTAAAATCGTAAATACAAAATGAGCGCTCACTATTTCGAGACGTTGGGCCCCTCCGGCGTCGCGGCAATAGAGGCATGAAGGTCGTTGTAGTAGGACGAGTGCTAATTGAGTAGTTAGTAAAAACCCTTAAACAAACTTAATTGGAATAAATTTTAAAGATAATAAATAACCCACAGGTGATTTCTACTCTTTCCATAAAATTTTTGAGGCTAGAGGTTTGTTTTTATCTTCCTGAATCCATTTTTTGGTCCTTCGAACATAATAAAATGGGTCAATATGGATGGGGCGGTTTATCCAGAAGTTTTGTGGAAAAATCTCTAAATTGGGTATTAGGATTTTAGTTTTTGTTTGGGATAATTAGGTTAGTTATTATGCGGATAATTAGACCTTTGATAGTCGATCCTTGCATATAATTTTTTTTGTAGAACTAGAACATGAGAATGAATCTGGAGAGGGAAGATTCAAGTTCCATAGGGGATTTCTTGTTGGATTCAAGGTAAATGATGGTTGTGACATGTTTCTGTGATATATGTTTATAATTGCTTTTTATAATGCATGTACGTACATAAATGTTGCATTATTGATCACCCTAATTATAAACGAAGAATATTGAACAACTGTATGTCATGAATCACCTCTTATTTTATGATCTTGATGATGTACTTGTGTTTGTGATTGTGGTGTGTGAATGGATCATATTGCCACATTCTGGCATATTGACTTAGATCGAATTGCCACGTTCCGACATAAATATTAAATCGGATTACCACATTCCTGCATAAATATGGGATAAGATTGACATACTCCGACAAGCTAATAGTTTGGGTTTAGGTTACATGAGAGGATCATTGAATTGGGTTCCGTGAGAGGAACATTGAACCGTGATGTGTTTCTACTAGTGATGATAATGTTCATAGATAATGATGATTGATATTGAAATACTATTTCTTACTCTAAAATGATTTAATTATATATTATTGAGAATTGTGAAATTGTTAGTTGATGTGAATGGTGATGATATTGTATATGGTTTGTTAATGCATGTTTTATAATGTTGTGGTTACTTACATGCGTTTCACTTATTGGGACAGTCACGTGATCCTACAGGTACACTATGGTTGTGTTTGGATACTGTACTTGCTCTATTGTTGTTACGTAGAGAGCATCTTTCAATAACTATTGACCGACCTTGTCTAGAAGTGCAGTGACCGTTTCAACTTCAAGTTTAACCTAGATCTTCCACGTAACCTTGAGTTCTCCTTTGTTGAATTCCACTCTTTTTAGAATCAGTATATTTGTTCATGTGTTGTTTAGGTATGGGGTTGTACCCCTTATTCTCATACTTGTTGTTAGTAGAGTTTTGGGACAACGAATTTCAGGTTGTGAAAGTTGTATTTCTGTATTTGTGTTAATTCATTTGGTTAGTTCCTTAATAAATAATTTAGTTATTTAAAACTGCTTTTGTATCTTTAAATTCCTAGTTTTTCGTTAGGTGTCTTGGATCGGTTGTAGTAATTTTTCTCCCATTGAAAAGTTAGTGTGGGTGTCAATCACAATGATTTTGGTCGAGACCAGGATAGAGTTCCATCACATTTAAACCACACTTTTATATGAAGGTCATGTGTTCAACCAGAATCGAATTTGACTATTTTATTTATCCATGATTTCTTGCATCAAACATACCTAACGAAAGAGATAGTTGTTGACATTTTTGCCTACCATTTTCAAAATCAATATCTCATAAGTTTTATTCATTCAAAAGTTCAAAATACATTTTTATATATACTATTAAATATATTTATCGATGCTTATCATTATTACACAAAAGTTTAGGATTTCTATTAATTACTATATTTTAGTAATAATTGGTTTAATATGTTTTTATAATTATTCAGTTTGATGAAATCTTTTTTTTAAAATTAAATTGCATTTCATTCATTACACTACTTAATATATTTATTTTATTTGATACTTCTGTTAATATTTATTTTGGTATTTTTAGCACAATCTAGAAATATTTTTGAATAAGAATAATAATTATAGACACAAAAATTTTATTAATCAACAATTTTCGGTCACCGTCTCGAGCCCACAATTTTAGCCTATTGTCTAGTTAATTTCTATTTAAGTTTTTATCAGTCCAAAAAATGAAGTGGGTGGTGGGACATTTTCTAAAATAGAAAACACCATAAAATATTTTTCTATCCTATTCTAAAAGAAAACCCCCCAAAACACCACATTCACCTCAGTGAAACAACAAACAAAAACCAATAACCCATCTTCTAAACAAGCACCGCTCAACACAATACTTCACAAATTAACAGCCTAAACAATCTTTCTTCCATTTTTATTCACCAAACAAACCCCTCCCCCCCTCTTCATTCTTCTTTTTTTTTTTCTGTGAACAAGTAAGACATTAACTCTAGAAGGTAGTAAGCTTCGAGTGTGCACAACAAAGTTATTACTGGCGAACAAAATGACGACTATTGAGACGCGCCCCCAGATCTAAAAGAATTCATGAACAACTCTGACAAGCCTTTCACTTTCAGGCCTGCTCGGAAAAAGCAACACTTCGGTAACCCTTTAATCTTGTATTTGTATATCTATCTAGGTTTATTTTTCAGCCTCTTTATTATTTTGAATTCCATCTAAATGTACTTAGGTTGTATTTTTTCGATTAGTTGTGACTTTTCCGATAAGTCATGACTCTTTTTCAAAGGATTATGATTTTTCGATTACTTGTGATTTTCTTCAATAACTTGTGACTTTTCCAAACGGTTGTAACTTCTTTGAAAGATCATGACTTTTCAGTTAAAACACAAAAAATATATGTTCAAACTATCCTTAGTTTACTATTAATAGAGGAACTTCCTCTCATTTTTCTTTCTACCTCTCCCCTTAATTGGTTATATTCCTCTTCAATCATCGTTATCCACATATTTTCTCCGTCTAAATTGTCACATTGAAGTTTGTTCATGTGTTTCTATTGATAATTTTTTTTCTTTTCCATTTTGCTTGACTTTGGATATAATATTTAACAATATGATATCGTATCCATCGTGGCGCACGATACGTATTCCTAAAATGGTACATCCTGTTTGAGTTTTCATTCATTCTCAATGAACATAACACTTGACACAACCTTTTCTTAAAATAATGGAAATGACATGTTCAAACAAATAAAGAGGATACGATCATTTTCATAACACTGCATAATACAAAACAACATCAACAATAATTCAACAAGTCTTTCATATCAATATGTATTATTAACACATCACACACAAGCAATTATTCACATTGTCTTTTATTACCTTTTATTTTAATCATTAGAATAAATTTATATGGACAAGTCAACCCATCACCAAGTCCCATTACTCCCAAACATATACCACCGGGAAATACACACATTTCATACACTTAGCAAGAGTTTAGAAATTCACTTGCCTCAAATAGTCAAATAATCACTCTAGGGTTTGAGTCTTCCCTTTCGTCGTACTTCTAACTCAAAGCAATCTATTCAAATTAATAATCACAATGAGATTTCGAAACTAACAACACGCATATTATTCTTTATCTAATCTAGACACTAAACTCAATCAAATTTATAATCAAATTTATAATTTTAATGCCAATTAACAAGTCAACTTTCATATTTTCAAAGTTTTAACCCTAGGATTAAATCTCAATATATCAATAAATTTGGTTTATAATGTAGTTTGTAACTCAAAAATTTAACCACCCATCATTTAAATACAAATATTACCTAATGACTACCCATAATCATTATACAATGATTACCTTAGACATTACAAATTTTCCACCAAGAAAACATTAACATAAGATATTAAATTCAATTTCTTTTGTTTCTCTATCAAAGCCAAACATTGTTATTATAATAAAAATAATAAATAGAAACATGTGTCAAGTAGTTACTAAATCAATTAAGCTTAACGACAATATACTACACATATACAGACCTCGCTTCCATATGCATATTAACCACAAATGATATTTCATTATAATGAAACAATGTTTGGATATAATTAATGTTGAAATTACGTACTTTTATCCATAACTATTATTTCCCAAGTTCAATATAATTACACTACCAGATTATTGATTTAACTTCTTTAGCCAATATTATAATAATAACATTAATATAGCTCATATCAATAACATCAATACATCAAGATGTTGGCAATTTTATGACTTACATGAAGTACGCACGCAATACCATCGCTAGAGCTGCAACCAAAAAATTAACCATTCTCTTATAACATTTTATTTCCCTTAAATTATGATATAAAAATGTCAACCCTAATAACTTGTATTAATATATATGGGAAATTATTATTAATAATAAAAATATTACCCCTAAATTAATTAACAATTGTTAAATGACTATTCACCATTATTAAAAATGACCTTTCGTATCGGGTAATTACATTATCCACCACTACAAATCATGTTCGTCCTCGAACATAAATAATAAGGAAGAATAACCAATGTTACCAACAATCTCATTTATGACCTATTAGTCGGTGTTCATCTTTTAGTGCTTCTTCTTAAGACCATTCAATAAAGATAAATTACTATGAAATGATATTTCGAATTAAACATTGGAATATCTACAAATTAGGAGTGATTTTCACGCCACTGACCAACCCATGGACTCAATCTCAACTCAACCCCATTTGACCTTAACACAACTATTATGATGAATATTTTCGTCCAAAACCAAGATAACCTTTTGAATAAACAATGGATACAACCAGAAGTCAGCTTGAATAAGCGACCACACACTCATAATGCACATACCGTCACATAATCACGATTCCCTTTTCACAACAAAATCTTTTCACAAGCCCAAGTTATAAAAATCTAACCTTTAGACATCGGGTACCTATTATGAAAAAATCAAACTTATCTAACCCAAAGAAGAAAGTTATCGAGTAAAAACCTAGCAAATGATACACCCATGCATATAGAACCTCTATCAACACTATCAAGTAACAATAACTATTCACGGAAGGTCTTCTATAAGTTCTCATAATAAAGATTGTGTCTATATATATATTGAGATACTTTAACTATTTCAACAACACCAAATTATCATAACTAAAAAGACCAAGTCTGTCAAAGGTTCCTATTCTATCAAAATGAAATAAGAGGATCGGTACATCCAATCCACCACTAGGAATTCACCCATAGATGTAAAAAAACATGTGGACATATGCAATGAATCATACTCCAAATAATGTCAAACGAAGTAGGTGGTCAACTTAAGCATATACAAAAGAAAGGTCGAATAACACTAGATGCTTTGTCCATAATGCCAATATCAATATTTTCATTCCTCTAACTACATCCCTCAATTTAAAAAAAAAATTGGCCACCCAAAGAAAAAATCAGTCTAATCCCCATTACAATTTTACACATGCTCGATTTACCAAAACCTGCATAATCCTCAAAGTACTCCACCAAAGCCAACACTCTTAATATTACAAATATGATACCCACAATAACCATTTACCTTACTTTTACACTGTCAATAGTATCACAGTCTTCTTAGCAAACACACTATAGTCTCCAAGATTTTGAACTATGGTTTCTTATCTTTCTATTGAAGCATCCTATGATAGATATGAATCAAACATAAAACTGATAGAACTAATTCAAAACTAATAGTACTTTCCAGTTGAGGTAAAACATTGAATCACACCGAAAGACAACTTGAGAAAAACTTTCACTAGAATATTTCAACTACTAATTTCAAATCATCAAATAAGTCATTCTAGAACTCATAGAAATTCTTAGTCACTCCAATAATCCTCTATATACTATAATCTCATAGCCTCTACTCACTATCAAATACTTATGTAATGTATCATAATAATTTATATAGTCTCATAAATAAAGTAGTTTCAATGCCCTCAAAATTTTCATTAATATTTCTATTTATTCACAAGTCACCTACAAAAATTTGAAAAATCTAGTCCCACATAATAATATAGAATCTTCCACTTAGGCGTTGTTTGTAACCCAAAATCTAATCTTCATAAAGTCACTGATAAACTCTAAGTGAGTTAGTGCCAAACAAGTTTCACATCTCTCAGTCTTATATAAATTCATCGGCAAAAATCAATAAATCTTTCAACTACAATCAGAGTTTATACGAGAGAACTTAATCCTTCACTTATCTTAAATTCTTCCCATGACACAAAATTCTAAATATCTTGAACCCTTCAATACACCATACTTTTGTTCCTTTGGTTGACCCGCTTACCAATCTTGTCCTTTAATCAACAACCCATGATATTTTTACCTTATACTCTAAACTATACATTATGTGAAACCCTCGATAGGTGTAACAATCAAATGTAACCAAATTTACTACTTGAATTATTTTGAAGACTTTCCAAGTGCTTCATACTCAATGTGATCGATCATTTATTACCTTACAAATCCATACCTTGACAAAACACACAACCACAAACCTAAATCACAATGAAATCATTGAATTTTGAGTCCAAATGTGTACCCATTTCCTGTATCTATCAACATTAACTCATACCTTGAAGATTCTTATGAATTCACGTATTTTAGCTTATCATTTTTTGTCTCTTCATCAACCTTATCATATTTTTTTACTAAAAATTAAACTCTACTCATTACAAACTTTAAACCATAAAAAAAAACATATAATCACACTTGAGTTGGACATCTATATACACTTATTTCTCAAAGTTTTATCCAATAGTGTTTAATCAATATGATGAACCCGTAAAATTATCACAATAATCTAGGTAAATAAATGAAATCTGATTTCTATAAATTAAATTATCCACTCTTTTTGAAGATACATCTTCCACTCTTGCAATCTAAGTAAATATTCTTGTTTTTTCCTCCTCCTAAAGGTTACATAGTCTATCACTGAATCTTTTCATTAAGTCTCTAGCTCATTTTATTTCTATTGTGGTGGTGTCCCAATACCTCATACAACTTTACAAATAATCAAACTACAAATCAAATACTAACAAATCACAATTTTAGATACTCACAATCGTCATTATCATACTAAATTCATTTAACCAGTGATTCTTATCATATAGTTGCTTCTCACTCACAATCCATCACGAACTTTTATTACCATAATGCTTAGTTAGCTCTTTTCATCACCATGATGTCAACTATTTGACCACTATGACACCTCAAATCTTGTTATACCAAACCAAAATTCAACAAATTAACTTAACTTTATATGCATTTTCTTACTAAAATTTTCAATTTCCTTCACCTAAGTATACTCACTGGTACTTTCTTTACATATAAGTTTGTCAATTCAATATTACTCCACTCAATTGGTTCTTATGATAAAATCACCACTGCTTAGAATTTTAAGGTTACAGTTCGTAGCCTACACACACATTAATAATGTACTAAAGATCCACAACTAAGATTCCCCTCATAAGTAATACTTAACTCATTCTTCTATAGTAACAACCTAGTTGGTTTCTCAAATATGAATGCAATGTTGAACTTTATTATATGATCATGTGATACAACTGATAAATCCTTAACTAGATATTGTCCACACTTAACAATCAACATATCTATTTTCATA
Source organism: Solanum lycopersicum (assembly GCF_036512215.1). Lineage (NCBI taxonomy): Eukaryota > Viridiplantae > Streptophyta > Magnoliopsida > Solanales > Solanaceae > Solanum > Solanum lycopersicum. Next base: position 30,990,987 of record NC_090808.1, read on the forward strand.
TACCACTAGTATCACATCGTGAAAGTGTGTTACATCCATAAATAGGACACAACATACCTACCAAGAAGATCATATCCAACAGACCACACATTTCTTCCCATTAAATAGATGTTAATATTACCAAATAGCTTTATATCTAGACAAAGATATATTAATTCTTACATAGGTCAGGTTTATAACAAAAGCAACACACTCCATAACTCAAAACAAGTAAGCATCGATACTACTATAATTGAAATTCTTACCTTAATTGGTACATCATTATTTTCTAAGCAACCCATTCATGTTATGATATTTTAATAATTGAAATTTCAAATTACAAGTCTATTGTCAAGTTGTTACTTAATCATTTAACTTTTAATTGTTAAACCACTCTAGTTATTGTTTATGCCACACAAAATTTAATTATTTTACTAGGAAAATTAACCTTACTGTGGAGAAGAAATCGGGCTATTCGGAGGAGCATCGAGTAAACTTGAACAAGTGTAACTTGACCCGATACAACCCCTTCAAAATGTTAACATTGTAAATCTAGCCACACATCCTTTTCATAAGTATATTAGTTCCACCTTAATACCAGATGTCACATTCAAATCATACACGGCATTAACTACTCATATAAGGAACTACACACGAGTCATGAAATAAGTGAGAGTGAATAAAATAAAGCGATAAAAATCAAAACTAGATCCAGTATGCACGATAGAGATTCCAAAAGTGAGTATTTTTCTTAAAAGTCACTATAGCCTCTCGAAGATAAGTAAAGACGTATCCGCACTGATCTTCGTGACTCTACTTAGACTTTGCTTGTGCACACCTGAGACCTACCATTTTGTCACGACCCAAAAATGGACGTGATTACACTCGTCTTATCCCACCAAGACAAGTCTGCCTAAAAATTAACTATTACAATAAAATGCTGAAAGTTTAATATCAACTTACATTATACCCCAAAACCTTGTGGTCACGTATACAAGCCTCTAATGTATTACAATTGAATTTAATGTAAAAATAAGTCGCATATGACATTGTTTCTAGAGTATAACAAAATCATAAACAGGAGTAAGAAGGTTTTCTGAGATGACAAACATCTACCTCACAAATGTCCAAGAATTCTCAGATTATAAGAGTATTTATCACAAAGGTCCGGGCTAGTAACCTACAAAAAGATTATAGAAGCAGGGGGTGAGTATCAAACCACACGGTACTCAACAAGCAAACCTCTAACCACAAGTAAAGGGAAGGAAATACGGATACTCCTACCACCCCAACCGAACCTTCACAACTACAACCTGCATAAAAGTCAACCCAATATAACAGCTCAAAGTTTATATAACACGTAAGTCAACAAATACACTTAGACAAATTACATATCCTCCACAATAAGATTTTACCAAATTACATATCCCCAACAACAACTCTTCAACAAATTACATATCCTCAACAATAACACTTCAACAAATTACATATCCTCAATAATAATAATTCAACAGATTGCATATCCTCAATAATAATACTTCAACAAATTACATATCATTTACAACAACACTTTACATATCCTCAATAACAAGCTTAGTATTCCAAAATAACAAGTTTCGCAGTAAACCAATCACAAGATCAACAAAACATAATATCAAGTTCACTAATGATAAGTATGTTTAATGCAATGGAATGCAATGTCAAGTATAATGATGCATGTCTGACCTAGTAATACACACTCGCTGTCTTTCAGTCCGAGACACATTGGGGACATATCTTTCCATGAATCTTTCAGGGAGCACGACACAACCCTCGATAATAGTGACCATCGCGGCACACGATACGTCCCTCAAAATATACTATCCATTACAGCGCGCGATACATCCCTCGAAATTGTATATCCGCTTGAAGTTTTCGTTCATTCTCAATTCACATAACACTTGCCACAACTTTTTCTTAAAATAATGCAAATGACATGTTCACACAAATAAAGAGGATACAACAATTTTCATAATACTGCATAATAGGCAACAACATCAACAATGATTCAACAAGCCTTTCAAATCATTCTTTATCATCAAACATCACACCCATGCAATTAATCATATTGCCTTTTATTACCCATTGTTTTCATCATTAGACTGAATTAATGTGGACAAGGCAACCCATCACAAAGTTCCATTACTCCCAAACATATACCATCCTGAAATACATGCATTTCATACACTTAGCAAGAGTTTAGAAATTCACTTGCCTCAAATAGTCAAATAATCACTCCAGGGTTTGAGTCTTCCCTTTCTTTGTACTTTTAACTCAAAGATATCTATTCAAATTAATAATAACAATAAGATTTCGAAACTAACAACACGTATATTATTCTTTCGTTAGTATAGACATTAAACTCACTCAAATGTATAATCTAATTCCTACGTTTAACAAGTCAACTTTCATATTTTCCAAGTTTTAAGCCTAGGATTAAGTCTCAATATATCAATAACTTAAGTTTATAATGCAGTTAGTAACTAAAAATTTTAACCACCCATCATTTTAATACAAATATTACTTAATGATTACCCATAATCATTATTCAATGATTACATTAGCCATTAAATATTTTGCACCAAGAAAACGTTAACATAAGATATTAAATTCAATTTCTCTTGTTTTTCTATAAAAGCCAACATTGTTATTATAATAAAATTAATAAATAGAAAAATGTGTCAAGTAGTTATTAATCAACTAAGGCTTAACAACAATATACTACACATGTACAAACCTCGCTTGCATATGTATATTAACCACAAGTGATATTGCATTATAATGAACCAATGTTTGGACATAATTATTGCTCAAATTACGTACTTTTATCCATAACTATTATTCTCCTAGTTCAATATAATTACACTACCAGATTATTGATTTCTCTTTTATAACCAATATTATAATAATAACATTAATATAAGTCATATCACAATAGACAATATGATGACAATTATATGAGTTACTTGAAGTACGCAGGCAATATCATTGCTACAGCTGCCACAAAAAATTTAAGCATTCTCTTCTAACCTTTTTTCCCCTTAAATTATGATATAAAAATGTCAACCCTAATATATTATGTTAATATATATGGGTAATTATTATTAATAATAATCAAATTACACTTAAATTTATTAACTATTGTTAAATGACTATTAAAAATTATAAAAAATGACCTTTCGGATCACGTCCATTTTTGGAACGTGACAAAATTCTCTTAGTTGTTTTTAATTATTACTTTTAACATTATTTAGTATAATATTATGAATTCTCGTAGTTATTACATTAATTATATATCTTTCATCTTTTCTTATATTAACCGTTGACCAATAAATTTTTATCTTATTAAACCACCCCTATATATGTTATAACACAGTGTTGAAGTGTATGAACTATATCGTTTGGGGGTGTGAGAAAAATATGTGATTACATATATGATTTAAGAGAATCGCTATGGTCAGTCAGATAAGTATGTTTGATTTATACACACAATCAATTGAGAAGTCAAATATAAGAGCCAACAACACAGATAACATGTATTATGTTTTAACATATAATAATTAAAAAAAAGTAGTTCTACAAAATACATGTAAAAAGTTTAAGATGGAATACACCTAAAAAGAAGATATGGTTAGATGACAAGAAAAATGCACAACAAATACTCTCTATAAGGTAATATTATAAGATACGACTAATTATATGATTGACCTCATTAAATTGAATTAAATATATATATTATTACATTTAATTAATAAAATATTTCATTGATCCTATTCATAGGTTTTTGTGAATAAGAGATATATATATGGTGATCCACATTGAACATTTACTAAAGAATTGAATATTATTTATTACAATTATTCCAATCTTCTCTTAAATAAGTAATACTATTCATCATGACATATATTTGTTGAATTTTTAATCACGTGCAATTCACTTGTCAGAAAACTAATCAAAAGAAATATTGAAGAATACATGACAATAACTAACATTGTAAATCTACTCTCTCTACTCACTAAAATTGAAAAACTACCCTCTTTGCTTCTTCTTATCAAATTATATAAAATAAAATTTAAAATTTACCCTCCAAGATCCTGGCTTCTACACATCAAACTAACCTCTTAGAAAATATCACTCAAACTAAAATTAAAAAATTACCCTCTTGAATCATACTCATTATATTAAATTAAACTAAATCCCAGATTTTCACTCCTAGCTCATACTCATCAAATTGAATGCTTAAGAAAATACCATATCTAAAAATAAAATTTTACCCTCTAAACATCGACTCATCAAAGTAAATTAAACAAAATTTTAATTTTAATCTCGTATATCATACTCATTAAATAAATATTAAGAAAATATCACAAAAACTAAAATTTGAAATTTTTCCGTTTGGCTTCTACTCATCAAATAATATATAGTAAGGAACGATACAAACTACTAATTTCTTATTCAAGATATATGTACCACCATAATCTAGATAATTTTCCTTTATATACAAGTTTCTTCCCTATCCTTTTTGCCTCCAGTCCTCTTTCATTTGTATTCTCAATTAATAGAAGTTATAAACTTCTGTAAGTTTCTCTATCAACTCTCATTTATTTGTAAAGAAATAAAAATAAAAATATTGTTTTTTTCCTTCATCGAATGAGTGTTCCTTTATGTTTTATTGGGTTTTGGGGTTTTTTTATCAGATGGTTTGGGGTTTCATTTATGTATAATGTTTTGATCTTTATCTGTGAATAATGCCTCATTTTTTATTCTAGACTAGTCATAGACCTCAAAAAAGAATGTTTCATAGTAATTTAAGAGAATATGAGAAATAATTTTAAAAATGCATCAACAAAATCTTGTGAAAATTGTGAAACAAGTTCTTATCTTCTTTGGCAGAACTTTTAATGCCTCAATGAGGAAAAACGGAGGTGTAGACAACATTTCAATTATCTAAGTGATGAGAAGAAGATGTTTTTAAGCAGTTTAATGGGTTAGGATATCCCTCTCCTACTAAGGAGTCTAAGGTACAACGGTTTTCCTCTTAAGGGATCTTGACAACACAAAGCATGAAGTTGAGACTGCAATTCAAACATGAGGATTCACACAACTCAAAACCTTTTATTGAAGCAAGATGAACAAATCTTGTTGATACTTCAATTTCTTTGAGGTACCACTTGATCTGCAGGCATTATATTTTTTAAAAAAGAAAAATTTACATACCATCATGACTCCTAATTGAAATTGTAGTCAAGACTGACTATTTTTTGACATTCTTAAAACTTTAAAAAAATAAAATAGATGATCAAGCGCGCATCTCCTAATAATTTTTCAAAACACTTTTTTAGATTCATTCCTTAAAAATAAAAATTTGCATTTCCTTTTTTTGTTTTCCGTTGTAAAATATTATATTAGGTCTAATATCTTTAGTGTGAGACACTTATTTTACTTTATTGGGTTGTTGGTAAAGAAAATATTATATATCTTCATTCTTTCGGGTTTGAATATTGCATGAAATTTTACTTTTGTAGTTTATCATGTTCATATTGTACATGTTCTACTGATGATCTTGGCTCGGATTTTTTGTAGTATTAATCAACTAAAAGATTGAAGCTACATTACGCCTAATTCATGGATCAACAAATTATGTAGACACAATGACGACTCGGTCATGTACCCAGTTGATGTTGTTTTATCATATTAATAATTTATTTACTAAATTTATGGGACTGATAAATAAATAGTCAATTTCAAATGATGATAGTATGAAGAGATCTTAGAGGATTGTATTATGAAGGAAGACCTCAAAAGAAGTACCGTCAAAAGATCAATAGTCAACTTCAAATGATCTCCAACATCACTTAATTTCAAAATTGATTTCAAAATCTCCGGCAGTGCATATTGGAACAAAACTGAATTCACGATATGAGGCACCAACGCCTCGTACAAATTTGACTACAAGATATGAGTTACAACGATAACAAAGTGCCCAAGAGAAAAATGATGATTGCTTACATTTTTCAAAATGATAAGGAATTTTGTGTACATTTTCTCATTAATCACTTTCTTAATGTTTCTTGGTTAGGATACTACCTAAAGCTATATTGTGTTTATTAATCATTCCTTTTCGATTTCTGGAAATAGATAATTTCGTCAAATGAATGAATCTTGCAAGATACCGATTCATCCACCTCGCTATTGTGTGATAGTCATCTACCTTGTTAGAATTGAAAACCTTCGAGCGATCCATATTGTTACAATCAGTACAGTTTTCACGTGCAAAGAGGACCATACATTTTAAATTCGCCGAGAGGGCCATTATATGATCAGTCAGAGGAGGTTACCATTGAAAAATACTCTTAAGTAACATCTATTCGGAGGTAAAGGATGTGCACCTTATTTATTTTACTTTGAAGCCAGAAGAGGATGACATTGAAAGACATTCTTAAGTCACATCAATTTGGAGGTGAAGTATACAATTTATTCCACGTGGATGTTTGAGGAGGCTAGCATTGAAAATTATTTTTAAGTCACAGATATTTGATGGTGAAGGATATACATCCTATATATTTCATATTGATGTCGGACGAGGATGACATTGGATGATATTTTTAAGTCACATCTATTCGAAGGTGAAGGATGTGCACCCTATCTATTCTACTTAAAAGTCGCAGAAGGCTGATAATGTAAGACATGTTATAAGTCTAATCTATACAGTTGTGAAGGAAGAGAATCCTATCTATTAAATATTGAAGTTGGAGGAAGAATATATTTACAGACATTTTTAAGTCACATATATTTGGAGGTAAATGATGTGAATCTATCTGTTGTATGTTGTAGTCGGATGATGCCGACGATGAAAAATAGTTTGAAATTGCATCTATTCGAAGGCGAAGGATGTGCACCGGATTTATTACATGTTGAAGTTGGAGGAGGCTGATGTAGAAAGATATTTTTAAGTTGCATCTATTCAGAGGTGAAAGATGTGAACCTTATTGAACTCATATTGAAGTTAGAGGATCCCATATATTACATCTACGAAAGTGGTATTATTCACATATATCCTATTGATGAATTATCATATATCCAATTGATAGACATGCATTAATTTTTTCCAAAGATCCTACCAATGGTTCATCTTCATTCATCCTACCGATGGACATATATTCATATCCTACAATGGATTGTCTTCTTCGTCCTACAGATGGAAATGTATTTACCTAGTGATGGACAATCTTCTCTCATCCTACTAATGGACATACATCTATATTATATTGATGGATCATTTTTATTTCTTAATCCTGATGGACATGTATTTATATCCTACTGATGGATCATCTTCATTCATACTACTGATGGACAAGCATTTATATCCTATTAATTGATCAACAAATACCTATCAATGGTATACTTCCAATGGAAAAATATTTATAGTGAAAAATATCCTACCGATCGATTCTCATGCATCCTACCAACAAACGTGTTTTTATTTTGCAAAATATTCTATCTATGGATACACATATTCGTATCAAATGTACTAACAATCATTTTATAACCATACTTATATTTTGTCGATAGATATGTTTGTATTTTAATAAACTCATATCACACTTAAATAATCAGACAAGGTTTTTAACATGCATGGATTCTGAAGCAACAATGACTTCAAATAACCAATATAATATTTGTATAGACAAAAACATGCAAAAAAGATTGTACAAAGTATCGAAAGGGATTCTAAATTTATTAAATTATTCTCTATAGTTGAATTTTATGGTTTTTTTTAAGAACATAAAAAAGGATGCATCTCAATTTAGCTGTAAGTGTGGAGTACGATGACAAGGATGCACGACAACGTGAAACCTTTTGATAACAAATTAAGGAGAAACATCCACCCCATTCAAACAACACTTTTATACGAAGGCCATGTGTTCAACCAAAATTGAAGTTGTCAATTTTATTTGTCTATTATTTCTTTCACCAATAATATCAAAAGAAAGGGATAATTTGTGTCATTTTGGCCTAACCTTTTCAAAATTTATAACTTTTATGTTTATTTATTCAATAGTTCTATACACATTTTAAAGATAATTTTAAATGTCGAAACTTGTATTTATTTCTCAAATTTCTAGGATTTTTATGAATCACTTTTGATTTAACTTTATGTTAGTGTTTGGCGAATTTCCTCATATATTGCATTTATTGCATGTCATTTATTTCTTTAGTTACACTTGTTAATATTCATTTCATTAGCTAGTTTTATTAATAATAATTTTATCTTTTTAGCAGAATATAGAAATACCTTTAAATGTGAATAAGAGTTTTATAAACAAATATTTTCTTAATCAACCATTTTGGGCCACGATCAGGAGCCCACAATTTGGGCCCATTGTATAACTATTCCCTGTTTATGTTTTTATCACGTCAAAAAATAAAGTTTTTGGTGTCAAATTTTTGAGAAGAGAAAACCCTAAAATATTTTTCTAATCTATTCTAAAAGAACAGCCGCCACCCAAAACCCCTAATTTTTTTTCCGGTTACAAGTTGCAAAAACCACCATCAACAACATTCTAACCACCTCCCTCACACCATTGAAAGAACCAGTAATTAACCACACAACTGATCTTCTCCATTACTAAACAACCACCGCCCAACCCACTTCTGCATTAATCAACCACCCAAACAACCCCAAACTTGCTTCCATTTTCATTCAACCCCCCCCTTAATTTTTCTCTTTTTCGAGTGAACCAATGAGACTTAATCCGGCAAGTAGTGAGCTTCCAGTTTGCACAAGAAATCCATTTATTGCTAAAAAAATCCGACTAATGGAGCACGCCGCCATATCCGAAGGAATAAAATAGCACTTCTGGAAAGCCTTTTAATTCTGAAATCCGCTCGAAAAAGTAACACTTTGATAACCCTTTTAGTTTTGTGCTTTTATATCTATCTTGGTTAATTTTAAGCTTCTTTATTGTTTAATTCTACCTAAATGTATTTCCACATATTACTATTTTGGGGTTTCATTGATGTCATTGCTTATTGATATGTTTTTAGTTAATAAGTTGTTGTTGTTGCTAATTTACAGCATCTTAAATTTTTGTTATTTCAATTTCGCTGAATAAATAATGCTTAATTGTAAGGCTAACCTATTGTTTTGTTCACATTTTTATAATTACTAGAAAATTATTCCTCTATTTCTTTGTCTAAATTTATTTTGTTGAATGTTGATTCATTTTATATTTGATTAACTTTATTTTGACTTTTACTTCAAACTCAAAATATCATTGTTGATATATTGTTACATTGGTTTTATTTTATTAGTATTTAACATATAAATTATCATTTTGTCTTTTAGTGGTTGCCACCATTGATTATTCGTTAGTTTATCATGTGTGTATTTATATTTTTCTTACATTAAAATTGTAACTTCACCAATGAAGAAATAACAATGGATGTTCAAGGTCTCTTATGTTAGTATGACAGGTTCTATTTTTAAATTTATATACTTTCATTTCTTATGTCATTCTCAATTTTAAAAAATGAATTCATCTGAGACCAAAAGTTTTAGATTACGAAGGATGCAAAACACCTTCTCTTCAAAAATACTGGAAACCTTAGCTAGAATATGTTTTTCTGTATATATTTACTTTTGTATTAATTAATTGCGTTCCTATTTATTTCCTAAAATTTGGTGGATACTCTTTTACAACTCTTTTATTCTTAATTTTCTTTTAAAATTTAAATTCATTTGATGAATTATTTTATTATTTTGAGTTACCACAATGTTTCTCCCTATTTTAATAAAGTCGGGATGTAAACAACTCCTACTTGTCTGATTAAATACTTGAGAACACATCACTAAAACTAATATTCAAAATTTACTCTCTTGACTTATACTCATGAAGTTAAACTAAATAAATTACAATTTAGAATGAAGCAGGAAGATGGAATTAAAGGATGCATACTTTAGCACTTATTTTAAGGTCTCTCAAGGCACAATAGAAAGTCCAAAATTGTGCACTGAGAGTGCTTCCCAATGACTTTCCACCAACAAACAACTCATATACAAATACTAAAAATAGTTATCCCACTAGAGGTGTATCTCAACAACTGAATCCACTTATTTTAGGAGTGTCTTACCTCCTAAATTTCGTCGGAATGTAGGGGAGATTGATGATAGTGGTGTTGAAGATAAAATTCACAAGAGAATGCAAATGGCAAGAGACTTAAAGAGGCGACTACATTTTGCTTGTGTTTATACATTTAAACATTCTATCCTAGCAGGAGATTTTTATAAAGGCAACCACAACAATGTTAAGACATTGAATTTTATTGCTCCTATGCTTAAGGAGTGTATTCTTACTGTGCAATTTGAGAAGTAGGAGGATATTTTCCTTCGAATCAAAGAATAGGAAACAACATTAATTGTTTATATAATTGGAGATAACTCATACAAATTGGAAAGTCTAGAGTATGTCGAGAATGTATGGTGTTTTGTTGAACTGCCCAGGTACTATATCATGATGCCAGATACTATATTTTAAATATCATAGTATAGTTAAAAATGACAAACTGATGCAGGCTAGACCCTATTTCTAAGGAAACAGACCCATGATATTGAGGAATTTATATGTGAATTTTTAAATAAATGTTGATATGTTAAGCGAAATTCCAATTTCGGATTACGACATTAAGAAAGGTTGCCAGTGATATTGTGATTCCATTGGTTACAGATGCATTCACTTCTAAAGCAAAGAAAATATCATATGTGAGATTCCTCATAGAGGTTGATATTTTTAATGTCCTGCCTTATACTATTATTGTTGAAATTCCTTACGGGCATTTGAACCAATCTATTGAATATGAATGGGGACCCAAATTCTATAATAATTGTATTAAACTGGGACACGTGGAAGATGAATGCTGGTTAAAACATGCCCTCAAAAAGATATAAGATTTTATAAGAAGGATTGTACATGAACAAAGGAAGGGTAAGAGAAAACGGGGTGAATGAAGAAGGATGATTACTAAATGTATACATATTCAAGACTCATGGGCTCTTCCCAGTTAGTAACTATCCTTCTTATTTAATCCCTATTCTCTTACCCTTCCCTTGTAATATCCAATCCTTCTTATTCAGTTTTTTATTTCTTTTTCCATCCGGGGCATGTTTAAACAAAAACTCATCTTCCATGTCCAAACTTAGTACAATTATTACAAAATTTGGGCCTCCATTCATATTCAATAGATTGGTTCCAAGGACTAGAAGGGGTTTCAACAACAATAGTATCTTCAAGAACTTTCAAAATATTCATCTCAATCAAGACCCTTGCATAGGATGTTTTCTCTACTTCAGCAGTAATCCATCTGTAATTGATGGAATCCCAGTAGCACTAGAAACCTTAATTAATGTCGTAATAGACCGATATCCAATAGGTAATCTGGGAAACTCTACCCAAATTGGAATTTGACTAATCATATCAGCATCCAGTTCAAAATCCATATACTAGTTCCTCAAAATCATCGGCCTGTTTCCGAAGAAATAAGGTCCAAGCATCACATTTAATTTTTCATCTATATTAGGAAATTTAACAACATAGTATTTATCATCATGATGTAACACCTGGGGCATTTCAACAAAACCCCATACCTTATTGACATCTCTAGCATTTGCAATTCATACGGGTTATCGCCAATTATATAGGAAATTAATGTTGTTTCTCATTCCTTGACTTGTAGGCAAATATAATCCTTGAATTTCATTGTGAGAATACTCTCCATATGCATATTAGGAATAAAGTTCAAGGCCTTACCATTGTTGTAGTTGACTTTATCAAAATCTCCCGTTGGAGTAGGATGTTTAGACGTTCAACATCTGAAAAATGTAGTCACCTCTTGACAGTCTCTTTCTCATTTGAATTTTCCAAGTTAATTTCATCTTCCACACTACTATCACCAATCTCCTCTATAATCATACCAAATTTTGGACGTAAGAATCTCCCAAAAGTGTGAGGGTTTAGTTGTTGAGCTTCACCAATAGCAGGGGCAACTATTTTTGGTATTTGTATTGAGTTGTTTGTTGGCAGCAAGTCATTGCGAAGCACTCTCAAAGAACAATTTCCTCCTTTCTATTGTGCGTTAAGAACCCCTAAAATCAGTTATAAAGTGTGTCTGTTTTAATTTTATATTCGTGCTTCATCTAGTTTTCCAATTTTAATTTATTAGCTCATCATATTAAATACTTCAGAAAATATGAAAAGACATAGATTTACAATTTTATCCTTCTATTACCTACTCATCAAATAGAATTAAATAAAGCTTAAATTATTTTCTGATGACTCCTGCAAATTAAATAAAATCAAATAGAATGTTTAAAGAATTGAGAGAAACTACTAATCCTCGTGGTTCCTAATCATTTATACATTTAGAAAAACTACTAAAATCAATGTCATAGACAACATACCAATTATCTAAGGGATGAAGAAAAAGATATCTCTAAGAGAATTAAGATGTTTGGATATCCCTCTCCTACTAAGGAGTCTGAGGTGAAACATTTGTCCTATAAAGAGTGCTTGAAGAACATAGAGCAGGAAGTCAGAACTGCAAAGGAAGTGTTGATCTTCCTTCACATATAGGGCCTTCTACTATGGCTGAGTAAAAAACATTTGAATATGCAGATCCAGATTTTATCGATTTTTACAAGGAAAAGGATGAGTCCTTCTTTAAGGTAGAGAAAGTGTTTGCTGCCTATGAAACCTTGGATGTCATTTCTACATCTACTCAATCACCAGGAAGATTTTTACTCTGGATTTTAAATTGCGCATAACATTGTTAGAGCTACAACTGCGAATTAAATATGAAACCAAATGACTATCTGAGGGATTTCTAGATTCTTGTACTAGGTGAAGACTAGGAAACTCAGAAGACATTGAAGATTATCCTATGCTATCACATTCGGTATGTAAAATGAATGTAAACAACTACGATGTAATAAAGATATTTCCATTGGAAGGAGAAACTTGGGTCCTACTTAAAGATTGGCATATGAACCGATGTCCTAATCTTAGGAGAGATAATAAGTTTAGCTATGAGTTTGTTGAGGTCTTGTCAAACTATGTTGATTATATTAGTGTTCATGTTTCATGCATGGATAAAGCAAATGGATTTTCTTTTCTATTCTATCGAGTAGGATATCCATTTCAAGTTTGTGCACAAGATATGTATTGATATGAGAATTCATATTAAAAAACATAAATGATGTACGCCTATTTTAAAGGATACTTCAGGAACATCTTTCCTATCAATCCCTGTCATTTTCATTGAAGGAATTCTACGAGATAATTTAAACGTATCCTTTGCCAGAACTCTAAATGGATTTCCTAGTTGATGGAAATTACAAGCAAGACCTCTGGTTTTGTCGAAGTATGCAACATGCATATTGATTTCAACAATATAGTCTCAGAAGACCTCAACAAACTCATACTTGAAATTTTTATTGCGCCCAAGGAGAGGGCACCAGTTCATATTCCACTCTTTAAAGAGGGACAAAGTTTATCCTTCTGGGAAATATCTTTATTGCATCATAGTTGTTTCCATTTATCTCACATACCAAATGTGAGAAAATAGGATGATCTTCAACTCGTATAATTCTCCTAGTTTGAACCTAGCACAAGAAGCCGTAAAACCCTCGGATAGACGTTTGTTTTAATATTTATTCAAAGACTCTGTCTCAAACCATGTTCCACAATTTAAATGTAGGAGATGAAGTCTTCCTGATGACTGTATAGAATCTAACCATGGCATTAAGGGTATCACAGACAAATCCCAAAAATTTGGATCTGCGTATTCTAATTTTTTTCGACTTAATCATAGTAAAAATCCCTATATCTTAAGGAAAATGAACACTTCATTTTGCAGTCCGAACTTCATCATATGTGTTCTACAAGCTCTCTTCAGAGGACAAATGCTAGATCCCAAACTCCTTAGTAAGAGAGGCATATCAAATGTAAAACCCCAAAAAAATTTAAGTTACTACTCAAACAAATCTTCATTTACTTGTAGGGTCATATTGGGTGATTAATAAATTACACATATGTTGTCACGCCCCGAGCTACCCCAGAGACGCGGACACGGAATCTAGGACCACAATTAGTCCCAAGCTAACACTGCTAGCATGATCATGAGCATACTAAAGATAGTAAACTATTCCATAAGCTAAATCATACTTAAAATGAAAAGAGGAGGAAATACCCAAATTTTATAACTGAGATATTTGAACACAATGAGTTTAATACTAAAGAAATATTAACTCAATACTAAGCTGAATCTAACTATGTCTGAAAATAGCCTCTAAACGAGACTAGAAATATTGGGACAAGCCCATCTAAAACTAGCTTAAACTGAAACTAAATGACTAAAGACTTAAATAAAACTCATGACTGTTGTCCTCTAAGAATGGGGACTCACCACTTAATCTGCTGAACTGGAGATTAGGAAATCGATCTATGCGTGATCTGGATGATAAGAACCTGCACCTATACCACGAGAAGATGTAGCGCACGTATGCGTCAGTACTTTAAAGGTACTGAGCATGTAGGACAGAGTAAAGCTGAAAAAAAATAACTGAACAAGAGTAATAGCAAGTATAATGATATGACAGGCTAAACTGAATTCTGAAGTGGATGTAGTTACCAATTTATAACATACTGAAACTGAATATGAATATATTCATAAATGGTTAATGCAGAAAGTCTGAATGAACTGTGGGATCTACTATTAACCGATAATTAAATAACATAAGCTAAATATGGAGTCCGATGTATACGCCCCATCGAGAGGACCTAATATACCTGGCCAACGGTATAAAGGCATGCAAGCGTGATCACTAAACTTATTGCCCACAGAGGGGACTTACAACCTACATGTGTAGTAGTTCTGGGACTATTGGATATGCTAAACCCTAGTCCAACTCGGTATTAGGCTACTCCTAATAAATTTTGTAAATTAACTGATTATATCTGAATTTTTGTAAATACTGGATAGCTCGAAACTGAACATGGAATCTGAGAATGCAAAAACTAATCTGGTAATTATGCATTTATAACTGAGGCATGTTTATCTCAAGTGTCTAAAATATATGACCTAGTATGTGTAATTAAAGAACTAAAGAAATACAAAGTTAGGGTTCTGAAATTCATGAGATAATCTGAGTAATAACATGATAAACTAATTTGGAACATATATTGAATAAATTCATGAAGTTATATAAGAGTTCTAGAAATCCTTGGTTTAATCATGATAAGGGAATCAAGAACTGACTGATGTTAGGATCGAATCCACGCACACACACTTGATTAATGAAGAACACACGAACTTTCAAGAGAAAGAGATGAGCGATCTAGAGAGAGAAAGAGAGAAACCAATATTTCGTGGTAAAACCCCGTGAGTAAACTTCCACGGCGGTGGGGTATATATATATATTAATAAATCTGAGTATTTTTGGTCACAAAGAATAAATAGAGAATAAATAGTACAGCCTAAACAGTTACATATTTTAATTATACTCCACAACCTAACAACTGAAACGAAGGACACAATGGGTGAAAGGAACCCACTACTGAAATACCACATACCTGGTGATGAAATCCTTGGAAAAATACTTAAGTTTCGGGGCTGAAATTGCTGGAGCTTGTGGCATTTTACAATTAGGGTTCTTGAGCTTTTTTCTCCTCTATTGCTTCTAATCTTCTAAGTGTTGATTTGATGATTTAACTTGGATACGTTTTAATTATGTTTATAGGCTTAAATTGACTAAAATCTGATGATTTAGGGTCAAAACGACGTAATTTAGGGTTTAAACGATGTGGGAAAGGTCAAAAAGACCCCTAGTAAGGTTTCTGCCGGGCCTCACGACAGCCAAGACTGATGGTCCGTCGTGCGCGTGACGCCGTTGTGATGGCCTTTTCGACACGCCTTTACTAAAATGGGCATAACTTTTTACTCGGAGTTTTATTCAGCAAGGTTGGTTGCTATGGAAATATAATTCAATTATCTATCTGAGGGTAGGTCATGAGAGACCTAATTCATTTTATGCTAAGTGTGATGATCATTTTAACTTGATCCAACTGCATTTCTCCTTAACTAGCTGAAAATTGTTCACCTACGGACGGTAGGTCCATCTACGAACCATGTTGGTCATCCACATCTCTTGTCAGAGAGTGGTTGAAGGGAGTCTTGATTGATGGTCACGGACTAGGGATCATCGTTTGACCTACTTACTGTAAGTCAATCCGATGTCCAAGACTTCACCAATTTTACTAGGCTGAAACTTTTGGGAGTTTTTGATCCCATCGATGGTTGTGCAGGACGGACGGTGGTTCAGGCTACGTTCCGTCAATGCCACCGTTGGTAGCACCTAAAGATTTTTCAAAAAAACTAATGTTTGCCTATTTTGGCTACGGGGTGTTACATATGTTTAAAGGTAACTTTTTCAGTGTGGAACTGATTTGGATATGAAATAAGGTCACTAGAATCACATAGAACAATGTAGAGATGAAAGTTTCCTTCTCGATTATGTTTTGATATAAGAGTCTACTTGGATCAACTTCAAATAAACGTATCTCTTATAATATAAAGAGTTATGTGACCAATAGCCTTTCAAAGCATAGACCTTTGAATCTTCTTTCCAATTCTATAACATTCGCGCAAATCAAATTTCTATGTGGAAAGTTATAACTATTTTAGCAACTCTTGTAGTGCAGATACGTTTCAGCTGCATGAAAATTTCAAAAAAAAAAGTAATTTGGTTCCTCCTATACCACAAGAAAAACCTTAAAATGGATTTCGTAACTCCAATAAAGCTCTCAAAAACTCTAGTTTCATCTTTTTTATATCATTCTCTTCTCTCTCAAATTTTGAGACAAAACTCCATTGAAAAATAAATAGAGAAGACTAAATTCAAGATTTTTCAATCTTTTTCAAGATTCTTCTTCAAGTTAAGTGTTTCTCTTAGAATTTCATTCTTTTTTTTTATCAAATTCCTCCATACTATTATGAATCACTAATAAAATTATAATTCTAGATCCTAGAGTTTTTTAGAAGCTAATTCAAAAATCTCATGAATAGTTTTATTGATTGTTTACCTTTAAGCAAGGGTTTAAAGACTTCTAATGAAATCCTTATTTAACATACTTCATGAACTTTCAAGATTATCTACGAATATTATTCTTCCAGGTATATAAGGTTATTATAATGTCGGAATATTTTGTCCTCATGCCCTACATTCCTTTCAAATTAATAAAAGAGAAATCTAGGATCTTACCCCTAGATTTTAGTACTCTTGAGAGAAGCAGATTTTGAGTTTTTGAATTCCTGATTAATTTAAAATTTATATTCCTAATTATTGAGTTCCTATATTATATTTGAGATCCTTGAGTTGATTTGTTCATGTCTATATTTCACCATCAACACTATTTTGATTTAAAATTCTTCAGAAAGAAGTTCTTGAGTTTTAAACTGAGTTTTGAGAAAGATAAGATGATATTTGAGAAAGTGTTTATAAAATATTATTAGTATGACAACCGAGTATAAATCAATGTTTAAGTAATATCATATCTAGTTATGTCATCAATATATAAGAAGTATGGTATATGGATATACAACCAATGTTCATGTAGTATGACTTCCCGAGTCATCAATGATTATATTAAAATATAATTTTGAGAAATATTTTTTAAGTATGCATTGAGAATGAGTATCAAGGAACTATATATTCTAAAATGTATCTCTTTTTGAATTTATAAAAGAGAAACTTTTATTTCTAAATGAGTTATGAGTCAAAAGATATTTGTAGAGTTGTTACCTCTTTTAAGAGGGTAGTTTGAAAAATAATCTCAACTAGAGGAATATATATATTTCTAAACATATAAGCATGATTTATATAGATTTCTAAGAGTAGTCTTGAACATCGATGTAGGGATGATTTTAGTAAACTTAAAATCTTCTTAAACCATGCATATCGACCTGACTAATGGATCATACTTTTTAGATGATTCTTTGTTGATTTTAACTATAGTTTAGTGGATCCACTTAGTTAAAAGTTGTAGATTCTAACAACGTATAAAAAAGTTCTGGCAGCGTGGGCGAGACGTTTTATCATCATGTAGCTCATAATGATGGTTGTTTATTAGAGAATCTACCAAATAGAGCTAAAATTTTATATTTATGTTGTCACTTAATATGTTTAATATAGATATGTAAAAGTATTTTATAAATTTGTAATGATTTCATTTCTTTATATCCAGTTGAGTATGCATCAATAACTGTTGTTGTCCTTTTATTTAGTTATTTTTGCATTCACCTATATTAGATACTCGTGCACTTAATATATTGATGTAATTAAACCTCTATGATTTAATGATCTAGATACATGTTCTTAGGATCCTGAACAAGTGTCTTTTGAGATTATTTCATCAGTTTGTTTAGTAAGACCTGCTTGCTTCCAGAGGAATCTAGTTTTGTGAGTTATAGTAATAGTTTTGAGGAGTCATTAGGCTTTTTCCAATACTCATCCTTATACAATACAGACTTCATAGATAAGAAGTTTTGAAGATTCTTTGTATTTTTGGTATTTTATTTAAAACTTATGTTTTATACGAAGTATTTTCAACAATGTTTTTAGATAACGGAAAACTATTTTAAAACATCTCTTTTTTTTTATTCTTAGGTATTCTCAAGTTAGTCTTGCCCTTGTAGTCAACTAGGATGAGAGTTCAATTGGGGACCGACAATGGTTCTATATTTCCATCCACATCCAAGGCGTTGACTCGGTTCGTTAAAACTTGGTGTCAGAGCACAAAGTTTAAGTGTCTCAGGGTGTCTATTAAGCCGCTTCAAGTAGGATCTTATTTATGGTTGTAACAGCCCCACTTCTATACATCAGATACTACAAATACTTAAGAAATATTTCCCTTCTTTCATACTTTTAATCGTGCAGTTGAACTATGTCATAAGGAAGTTATTCGTACTTTTATGTTTCTAGATCCCTCCGACTTCCCCTAATACTCAAGGTAGTAAAGGCAAACTTTGTTCTTTATCGATGTGTTGCTCTCAACAATATTCTTGACAAAGTCATGAGACCACAAAGGAGCTTGAGTGAAGCGCGTGAGTGAGTGAATTGTTGAGTTTCAAAAGAATGCACTCATATTAATATAAATGATGTGTTCAAGCATAAAGAGAGGTGTATTCTTTTCTCTAAACATTCTTTCTGTGGAAACCCATGCGAGGAAACATATTTTAGATATTGGGTAGTAATTGCATCCGAAAAGAGAGTATGAGTAATGAGGTTAATAAGTAGTAGTAGAAAAAGTGCCCAAATATGATGAGGTGTCAATACATTTTTATTGACCAAATATATGTGTGGAATAAAATAATAGAGTGTTCATGAGGTAATAGATCTAAACTAGGTTTAGGATGCGAAGAAGAAACCCATATATTCAAAGGGTTACAAACTAATTGTGCATTGATATATAGTGAATGGGTAAATAGTACTTAAGTTGTGAAAGGCAGGGTGAAAGGTAAAGATTGACTACTTGTCATGAGGTATTAGTAGGCGAGTGTTTCTTAATTTCTATTTAGTAGTTTTAAGTTACTATAGTACGTAAGCAATCATATTAATATTTTGATTAAGTAATAAACATGAAGCTTCAATGTGAAATGAGTGTTTTGATAAAAGATTGTTAAAACATGAGGGTAATGATGTTAGATCGATATCTAATCTGGTAGATTTGCCATAGAGTGGGTAAGAAATTAAGGTGTTACCTTTTAGAGTTATGAGGGGTAGAAGTATGACATTCTAAATTTTAGATGATAGCAACGAAGTCTGGCTATGTCATTAGACTAACAAGATAATTAAGAGGTGTAGTTAATATTTAATGTAGTCAGAAGAGGTTCCAATTAAGTTAATGAATATTTTTCATGTGTGCCTAGAGAGTATTATTGAGATATTAATGTGTAATATCTTGAGGTAAGAATTAATTTTGTTCCCTTAAGATATACACAAAGTATCCCTATAAGTCATTGTGAAGAGGTTCAAAGAAAAATCGTAGAAAGAGGTCTTAGAAGGAGTCTTAGTACCCACTTATAGTGAGTTGAATATCTATTAGATAAGTCTATCCCAAGTATTCGAGTAAATGAATTATACTAGTTTAGAGATTACGAGAATACATCCATGGCTTTAGAAAGTCAACTCCAACCCTAAGGGTGAGATGATAAGATGAGAAATAAAGTCAAGTGTATAGGGTGAGATAGTGATGTATTTAGAAAGTGTTTTAGAGATAGATAAATCCATTCACACTTTATTGACTACTCAAAGTTCAATGATTACAAGATCTTGTTGACGTTTCGAATATCATAAATGTGATTATGACCTATGATCATACACTTCAGAGAGTTTCACATTTATGCTTAGTTTCTAGAATGAGGGGGAAATACATCATCCCATTACCCTTGAGATTAATCCAAAAAGTAGTTGATATCAGTATCATTCTATAAACCTATTCATACAAGCAACCATGTCTCAGAGTATGCCCAGTCTCACAAATTAATTATTTACTCTCAACTACTAGCAACATAACATTATGTCATGCATATTCTTACATAACAATTTTAGAATTAGGCATGATAATTTTTTCTCTCCCTAAAGTCCTATCAGTAGTCCAATTATGTTTTGAGAGTGGTTTTGATGATTGTAGCAGTGTGAGGATAGAGAAGTGGTGGCACGACCCGAGTCTATGCCCTAAAAGTGACCAACACTGAAGAACCATTGTTGGTATTCAAACGAACTCTCATCATGGCTGACTACAAGAGGAAGGATTACTCAAGCATACAAAAGCTCAAAAACTGAATAAAAATTCATTAAACTAAAATAAAAGCTTTAATTAAAATGATTTACTTTTAATATAAATACAATTTTCAACTTGCCATAAAATAGCTAAATTAAGTCTTTTCAACATTTAACAAAAAAAATGAACAAATTTCTGAAACTCTGTTCTCTATCAATGAAGCCTGTAGATAATGAAGATAGAACTCGGGATATGGAGGCTCACCATAGCTAACTCTAAGCTCCTGTTGTATCAAAGTAGCTCCTATTGATAATATTGAATACTTGTTTTTGCACGATGAAATGTTGCTGGCAAAATGACCCAGTATGTGGAATTTACGAGCATGTAAGGGGGATTCTAAAGCATAAACATAAGCTTGAACTGGTGGAATTAAAAGAGGCTTACCTCTTCTCAACTCACTCAACTCAACTCCACTCAACTTAAAGGTATATACTTAAAACAAACTCAATAATAAGATATTCAACTCGGTGAAACAAGGCTCAACTCAACAAGAAGATACTTGACTCTGGTTAGTCAACTCTTGGTACTTAACACTGGATACTCAACTCAATATAAAGAAAAAATACATATACAATATATATATAAACAGCACGCAAACTACCTCAATCCCTAAGTATTACATAAGTAGAGACTATGGAAATCTAAAATAGAACTCTAGAATTGGGTCATAAGTGCAAAAGCATCCAAAATATGGTGCAAGTATAATACTAAAATGACAAGCATAAACATAAGAGATATCATTTATTAATACAAAAGGAACAAATTAAAAAATAAAATAGAGAGAGATTTGGGCTAGGGAACAACAAAGCAACTTACCACAACTACAGAATACTTCAAGCTCAAACTAAAAAACTCCACGAGCTGCATTAGTATTCAAAAATAAAACTGCACCACAAAGAGTTCTACATGTGTAATATGAGTATGAAATCACATCTACGTAGTATATATCATAGACCGACAATGAAAAAGTGGTGACAGAAGTTCAAATAACAAAATCCATATTTTACTTGTATAAGTCTACGTTAAACTTAATAGTCAAGTTTCATCAAATAGAGATAATCAAATGTCAAGAAATATCTTACCACCAATAGAGGACATAATCAACAAGAATAAAGCATGTAATGATATGCAATACAATTTGACACCATGAATTGATATGCCTCATATGCACAATTCTTTTTTAATCATACATACATGATACTTGTCACGACCCAGAGGTACCCCCTTAGACGTAAGATGGCATATTTGTCCTCGAAGGTGTCACATACAAGACTTTAACATATCCTGAACGTAAGATAATATCGCAGTCATTTTTCATAAAAACAAGCGGAAGACTTCTACACTACGTCTCAAACAATCCAATACAACTTTTTAGAATAAACTCTTAAGGCATAATCCATACAATAGTCTTAAAAAGTATATATCTGTTTTTGGTAATCATAATCATAGTTTATATACATGGTCTAATTATTAAAGATTTTCTACCATAAGTGAACCATACTCCTAAGTAATTTCAAAGCACACTTGTGCAGTGTATGAAAGACATTCCATAATACCATCCATGCTAAGCATAACCTTGAAGTTATCATAGTCTTATTTACCCTACCTTTATCCCATTACTATCTTAAATCATAAGGACAAGGGAACTATAACCCTTGTGAATATCTAATATCAAGGAAGGCAACTATAGCACAAACCTATCTAAGAATACATTGTGTAAGACAACACTCATAAGGTAACCTTAAGTCGTACTTGTGAAATTCATAATAATCTTCCCACACTACCCCTTATATTATGTACTCCTTTAGGCCATCATACGTAGGTTCCTTAATTAGGGACTTACCCTATTCTTAATGCATGTAACACTAGGAAACTTTAATAGCTATATCTGAGTACCTACTTGTTTAAACCCTAAGAGATACTATACTAGGTGCATCTTAGTTCATAAAATTGGACCTTCAATAAAATGCTACTTAAAGCATAATCTAACTTCATAAAAATTGAACTCTTGGAGACGTTACTTAATGTATGATCTTAGTTCATAATATTGTTTGATTTTATGAGATTCTTCATTTTAGCATATGTAGGTTCAATAACATTATGGATTGTTTGAGAAACTACTTAACCATGTCTAAGTGCATTTACACTCTAGAACATTATTAGCTTCTTGACTATCTTGTCTTAGTTTCTCATTACTTACAACCCTAAGATATACTATGCTAAATACATTTTAGATCAGTAAGTTTGACCCCTAGGATATACTACTCTAGGTATATGTTAGTTCATCATGTTTGAACACTGGGAGTTACTACTTATAGCATACACTTAGTTCATTAATTTGGTCTCTAGGAGATTCTCCTTCAAGCATAATCTTAGACGATACTTGGATTTGACAGTAGGACATGCAACATCATGCGTAATCTTAAACCACGAGTTTGAACTATAGGAGATTCTACATTGAGCACAATCATAGTTAATTACTAATCTTGTTTAATCGGAATATAGCCTTTATTGACATGAGAACATATGATTTATCACATATTCTCCAATGGTGTTGCCCAACCATAAAGGGTTGGTATACTTGCCAAGGTAGGACCGATTTGTTAGCTTAGTCGGATCAAGTAGCTAACTTACCTAAGGGGCTTTTAGTTATGTGATACGGAGATTTCTACTAAAAGTCAAAACTTCACTATATGCGAGGCTTCCATCTAATGAGACACATTTTTGGATATCAATATTATACTAGGTGAAAGATCTTATGTGAGAAGCAAAAAACAATTATGTGGGAACCTCCCTTAAATCCAAAACTCAACTAGGCCGGAACCTCCATCTTATTTCAATATCCACTCAGCTGTAGGAATAAATTCCGCAAGAAAAATTATTAAGTCTCTACTTTGACTTAAGTTTATGGAAACAGGTTCTTGAAAATTAATCCATGCTAATACATGTTTTAGAGCATGTGTGAGGAACTACCACCATCCATGAGCTAGCTATAAAGGCCTTCTATCCTTAGGTGGAATTATTTAGGAGAAAACCTTAAACCCTAGAACCATTACTTGGTGAGAAGTCTTTCATGTTAAGTTCATATTCATACATAGTATTGTATCTATAAATCTACATCAGTCAAGGATATTAACACGTATCATATCTATAATTCTACATTATACAAGGATATCATAAGGACTTTAGTGATCCTATATGTTCCTACCATCTATGGTTCATATGATTAATTACGTATGTAAAATTTTCTCAACACAATCCAATTCATTAGACTTTGACTGGTATGTAGGTTTACCTCAAATCCTTAGGATCTAAATTTAATCATATTCAGTTATTTCTTAAGGCCTAATGATCATCGTTCATAACTATGACTCCCCTTTCTCAATGACTCTACATCATGGAAGCATATTATGAACCTAGAGTACAAGATATTCAATCACATTCTTTAATACTACGTCATTCAAGTAATAATTTTCCTTAAAGTTTCAATTGCATCTTTCCAAGTCAAGATCAATCGTGTTGTATAGAATATAGTTCGATTCATGGCTAGGAATTCCTAATCTTGATCAATTACTACACACAATATTAAATTAGAAGATCACCTAAGAACCTCCAATTTCGACTATAAGGGCTTAAACCCACAAAGATCACATTCAACAATTTAGATTAAAGATTACAATATAAATTACATGAATTCATCATCATATCATTAAACAAAGTTAAATAAATGACAATAGGATGTTATCCATTAGAATGGAATCATCTTCAAATCCTACCCACAGTGTAAGCAAAACCCAAGCTAGAATCAAATTTTGGACTTCACAAGTTGGGTTCCTAATCTTTTAAGTTGCTGTCTTGTGAACAAATTTACCCATGCCCATGACCTATGGGGCATGGATTGATCTACTGGTCGTAAATGGCCACCCGTAGGTCACTATATTTGAATGATTTTTGGGACTATTTTGGTGTCCTCCTCAAGGATCACATGGGTGGTCCTTGGAGGTCGTACCCATACGTTTTACCTCTGAAACCCCTATTCTAAGTACGGGAACCATTTACCTTTATTTAAAAGCTCATATAACATTCAACAACTCTAATTAAAGGCTCTAGAACTGACTAGTTCAAATCACCAAATTACGGGGTTTTACAGTACTATTAAAGAAATACGTTGAGAGTTCATGAACCATGGAGTACTAATGAGATACATATACCAACATGGATGATCTCTATGTGTCTGTGCGGATGTTCTCAACACACTATCATAAACTAAATAATTTCTATAGTGACGATCTATATGTTCCCAAATTATAATTTGAACATCTCATAATCCTTAGAATGGACTATATTCAAGTAACAAGCTTATAATCAATCATATGTTAGTGCATGTGCAACATATGATTTCAATAATAAGGGATGAAAATATGGAACACCCCAAAAATCCAATGAACTACGCGAGAGCCTCACATTATAATTAATGACTTAAAAATGGTTAAAATTATGTTTCTAGACCTAAAATACTGTAATTAACCTTCTTTGGTAGTATAAGAGTCTTAATGATAAGGGATGACCAAGACATCCGAAAACTAATCTTTTATGTGTTAGTGTGCTCTGGTGTGTTCTTAATTTTTTTAGGTGTTGTTTGGAGTCAAAAATCAGGGAAGGTGACTCTAGTGTCTTAATAATTGAGTTTAGTCCCAAAATTTCCGGGTATGACTCCCTAAAGACCAACCTAAGCGTCCTTGAAGATGACCCAAGTTTTGTCGAAGAAGTTGCCAAGGAATCTTGCAGGCGGCTGTTTCTGGAGGCGAAGGCGCAACACACGCGTGCCACTCAAAGGCAAAATGTTACCTGTGCATCTCAGTCATGTAATGCATGTTTTTACCTTGAATTAATTTTTTTTAAAAAATGGGGCGTGCCCCCTTAACTCGCAACCATGTTCCAGATTTGACTACATCAATAAAAGTAATGTTAGACTGAATTAAAAAGGTCCAACTAGTGTAGGGGTGCTTTGGGTACTTTAGGGATTTATTATAGACCGTATTTAAGTCACTTTTGAACCACTTCTCCTGTCAATGACAAAACCCTCAAATTGAAAATTGAAAGTCATCCCTTCTCTCTAAATTCCCTCTCTACCCAAATCCTATATTGAAAAACATTCAAGGTCCAAGGAAGAAGACCAATTGTACAAGTTTTTAACACAAATGTCGTGATCTTTTGAATACTACGGTAAGACCCTTTATCTTGAATATGTGTTCACTCTAGAGCCAATTCTCATATAGTTTTCAAGTGTCCAGAAGATGATAAAAACCTAAATATTTCTCAAACTCGTGGGTTCTTGCATTAAATGGTTTTAAACGAATTGTTATGATTATTGTAAGGTTTAATTTATTATTTCAAGTGAAAAACTTCATAGATACATGATCCCTCAAATTGCGTAATGTTAGCTCGTAAAGTGGGTTTGAAAATTATGATTGTCTATGGATAGAATTGTATTTCATTTGCTTTATAATGTTGATTCTTATTGTTATCTATCTATATATATATGATGAGTTGTGTATGTAAGGATGATTTGGTGATCTCGTCCTTATGGACATGGTTATGATTAAATTCTCTTGTTGTATTATTCGAGGTTTAGTAAAGGTGAATTCTGATATTGGAAAATATTTCGTTGATTCAATTGCTTATTATAGTAGGATTGATTTTTTTGGTTTGATCCACTTCTTGTGGAGGCTCTTATTTCTTGTTCTTATTGTGAATGTGATCTTCATGGTTCTATGAGGTGAATTTAACGTTGGTTATGTTGTTAGGTTAAAAATGGACACATGGTGAAGTTGCTATAGGATGATAATCAGATGAATTTGTATAAAGTTATTTGATGTTAAAGCATGTTTCCTCTAATTGTTGGTATGGGATGATGATAGACCATGAAGAGTCTTTATGTTGATATGTTGTATTGTATATGTAGACCTAGTTGTCCCTACATGATACATGAATGATAAATGAGGTGTTCTAGAGTATGTCTTGAACCACTAGACTTAAGAATGGTGCCCATCTTGATGAATCTACAACCCTAAGTGACTGTGGAACCTTGAATTTGAAAAGAAGGTTAATAATAAAGTGAATCAGATAGATCTAACATGGTACATGTTTCCTGAATGAGTTATCCTACTGAACCTTGATTGGTAGACCCTTGTGGATCTGTTCTTGTTAGTGGTATCATGAGTTGGTAGGTCTTACATATGGTACCTTCTTTAATACTCTTATGTGAAGGAACTTACTCTATGAGAACCAAGGTAAAGCACTGAGTGATGTGCCCGTAATTATACCTTTTGCAAGTTTTAACACCATCCAGGGTGTGGGGTCTTATGACACCTTATTCCTTACATATCTTGTGTGTTCTATGTGGATTAATGTCTATTTTCATCATGTGGAATGTAGACTTTGGCTATTGGTAGTAAAATAACATGTAGGTAGTAGTATGGGATGCTATCTACACAAGGCACAAGTAGTTTTAGAAGGTACTAGAGTGGGTTCCCTACGTCTTCCAAGACAATTATGTGAAGTCCCTTCAATGTATGAATGTCTCCATAAGTATCTTTGGAAATGTTTTTTTAATTGTTGTTGTTTTGTTGAAAAGGAAATATCCTTATCTTCTCTGGTCTTCAGGAACACTTAGGTGTGTATTTAAGAGGTTGTATGTGAGGTAAGTTCATGTTTTACTTAGGTGGGTATTAGTATAACCTTAGGTAGAGGGTCTAAATGGTTAAATGGGTTACTTAATTATTATGGGCTTATCTTTAATATTATTTGAATATTATCATATGTAGTTGATGATGGGCTTGTACGATGTCTTTTGTACTTGCTTTTATGAAGACATTATCAAAATAACATGAATAACATATTTTAACTAAAGTGTCCCTTTTTACATGATTTCTTGCATGGTCATCATACATAGTGCTTAATTATACTAACTCCATATTCTTCTCTATTTCTACGAGTGCAGCTGGTGGCAAGTGAGTATTTTTAATGTTTAAGCATGGGAGTTAGATTTTTCTCGCAAGACTCTTGGTATATCCTCATATGTTCGATGATATAGATATCATTTCAAATTTTCTTTCATTAAAGACTTTGTATTTGACATGAGTTTCATTTCAATGTAAGGGTCGTGCCCTAGTTTGAGTTTCATAACGTTTGAGTGTATGATGGCTTATGTAATACTAGATTTCCACCTTTTTATAAATTTTTTTAAAAAAGTGTTGTTTGCTTCAAGTTAACGATTTTTTTTCAAAAGTTTTAAATCTGCACTATTTTTATGACAATGTGATGAATGAATGCTAAGGGCTTCTATAAGACCTTTGAGAGGTTGAATACGCCATGTGACGACTAAGGGGTGCTCCTGGGTTATTACACGATGAATATAAACCAAAGAATTATTAATATGATATATAATTCATAAATATATGGGTTTAATTAAATGATTCATCTTATAAAGCCCATATACTTTGGCATTATGGGATTACAATCCATATTGTATAGTAATAAACTTTGGCAATATAACATTGGCACTCATACCAATGAACATCACATCATTAACATGAGACCCCATAATTTACCCTAACCCATGGTCTAATCAATCTTTAATCAGTAAATAGAAAAAATGTCCTTCAACAAAATTTTAAAGTCATAACATACCTTGAATGTGGAATACTTGTCACAAATCTTCATAGTTTTGCCTTTCCCTTCTGTAGTGCTTCTGAATGTTCCAAAATCTTTCAAATATGCAATATTCATAAGAAAATGAGTTCATAGACACCCATATTACTACATCTATTGCGTAGATCTAAATCTCACCCCAACCTATACTTAAGTTCCTAATCTTGACGTAATGTACCATATATTTTTTGTAATTTTAAGCCTAGGGTCGAGTCTCAATCCCTCCAAATATCCTAAATTAATAATATTTATATAATATAGTACCTCTAACATATAATGATCACATCTATTTTCCATAGAGAACAATATAAAATTTTACAAAAGGGAGACCACACATTTATAACAATAGCACTCTAGTTCCCTTTCAAAAAAGCGTCTTTAATATAGTTCTTATCATTATCTAATGATTTATCTCTCAACCCTAATAAGTTTTGATATAAGATTCTAATTTGATCAATTTCAAACTATCATATCTCAAGTCTAGGATAAGTTATGTTTTATGCATTTGAGCATGAGTTTTACATATTATTAGGAGTAGTTTTAAGCATCGATATGGGGATGAGTTCACACAACTCAAAATCCTTATAAACCATTAATACCAAAATGTGTAAAAGATCATATCTTTTAAATTATTCCTTATTGATTTTAAGAATATCATAGTGGATTCACATAATTGAGGATGTTCTATACCTTGGGAAGGTATATGATTGTTCTGACAGCGTGGACAAGACAATGTATTATTACATCTATCATAGTGATGGTTGTTGTTTAAAGAATCTCAAAAATAAAAAAAGGAGTTTATTATTATAATTTTATATACATTTGAGTTATTATCTACTGCTCAGAATAATTATATATTGCATAATTTATTGTTTCTTTCATGTTAAGTTGAGTTGATGTGAGGTAAGTATGTTTTTCCTTTCTATCCGTTCAACAATATATCCCTAGGTTCACTTTTCCCCTTGCATGCTCGTATTTTGAATGAACAAATGTCATTTGGCGTGCATCGTTTACTGATGCCGATACAAGTGATTAGGATTATCAACTGGCACTTCATTAATCCCATGGCATTCCAGCTAGCTTGGTGAACCTTCCTGCTTCCAGAGGCCTCTACAATTAGATTTCAGTTTTGTTAGGATTTCTTGGGTGTTGTCATGAATTACATCATATAATTTTGAGGCTTCACAAACTATAGGTTTGAACGATTCTCTTCCAATCTTCCTTATGAGTTGCACACCTATGTTCATTTGTGTATTGAATATAGCTTTGAGTTAAAACCATTTTATTAATGCGACATGATGAGTTGACTTTTGCATATGAGTTCCTATATGGTTGAGTAAGTCTTTCTTTAAGTATTGAGCCAGGGCATGGGTTCTTTCGATGACCAACTGATGAGTCCGATATTTGGAATTATTTAGGGATTTGTTTATATAGATTTAATGTCCTGAAATACTTATTTGGTGCCAAGAACTAATGTTAAGTCCTTGTTTTCAGGATTACGCATTGAGGAACAAATTAAGGTTACTAACACCCAAAAAATAATAAAACATGATGAAGAAATGAAGGTGGTGAACCTAATGATTCCTAATAGCACTCTACGTGTCGTCGCGTGTATCATCAGATCGCCTTATGTCAACTGTATCAAATCTTATAGGAAAGAAACAATTTGGCAACGAAAAACAATAGTCAACGGATCACCGAGTCATTTCGCGAAGCCATGATAGATAACCTAATGTTACAAACCTTGAGGATATTGAATTCCAAGGCAAAAGAGCGACTTACTTTTTTAAATAAGATTTCGTAGCTTATTTTCCCGCAACTATAAATATGTTTTTGAAGATTAATTTTAGTATCAAACAATCTTTTTAACAATTTATTATTATATTTTGAGCATCTGGAGAAATTTTCTCTAGTTTTACCTTAGCTTTTAAGGTTTAAAGAAATTTAGTTTTAAGAAATTTGAAATGGATCTTTGAGAATCTTCAAATCGGAGCATTGTACGGATGAACACTCTTTTACCCAATTGATGGAGAATCAATTTGGTAATAATTATTTTTATGTTTTTATTATGTCCAGCTAAAAATCCAATTCTTGGGGTGTGATTATGTGAATATGGGCTTATTTATCTTATGGGTATTGCTAATTGAAAGTTTAAATACAATTTAAAATGATTTCGATCATTACTGTGATTTAATCTAAAAATTGTAGTTACAAATACAACTCTATCTTTGTGTTCTTGGCTTGCTCGAGAGAGAGGTTTTAGAACTAAAGTTTCTTATTGATAGTTTGTGGGCATTGGGTTCATCTAGGTTCATCTCTAGAGAGTGAACGTTAAGCCTTTTCCTACACATTTAGCACAAAACAGAAAATGCCTTGAGTATGGGCTGCTTTTAATTTTCTGCTTGTTGATGTTCGAGAGAATCACTTGATTATGGATAATTAGTATACAGGAAATTACCTCCCTTATATCCTAGTCTACTTACTAATATCTTTATATTTACTACTAGTTGTAATTACCCATATTCTATATTAGTGTATAACTGATCACATCCCAAGAATCCGTATTATTATTATTATCATTTTCGTATTGTTTGTGACTATTCGTTGTTGATAAAAAAAACATTTGACATTCATATTACATCTTGATTTTAATGATGTCTTTATTTTATAATATTTATTTCTATGACTGATTTGAACGAATCTATACATCCTAATTGAAACTTAAATGTGTAACGGTCTCTGTATGATTCAAACCCAATTTATTTAGTTTGAGTTTATACAAAATTACAATTGTTGACCACCTAGAGTTGGATGAGGTTGTATTGAAACGTCACAAATCAAAGGGGAACCGCTGCCGGGGAGGGGTGTGATTTGAAGTTCTTTTTTTAAAGTTGAATTGTGTTCTTTTTTGTCATAATTTAATCTACTTACTTTTAGTTTTGTTTGTGTTTCTACATAAAGTAGAGGATATTAGTATATATGCTAGAAACGGTATTCAAGTGGACCACCCTTAGAAAATAATGATAATTCATAGGGATAACATCCTAGAATTGAAGCACTTGGAAGGTTACACAATCCATGAGTTGTGGCTGAGATTTAAGTCACTTTTGCTGCAATACCCAACTCATGGTATCCTTGATAAGATTCTTCCGGACTACAGGTGGGGAATCTTTGGGGGCTAGCATCCAAACAATCATTTTCTTGTTATTGAAATCTATATATATACTATTGCATATGATTGTTGCATTATCCCACTCAGAGAAATATGGTCAACTACTCCTCTATTCTCAAGACCAAGACCTCAATAGAGGCTAAAAATCATGGCCTTGGCTTCTGCTAGCTGAATGATTAAAGCTCCCAACTCATAATTTCCATATATATATATATATATATATATATATATATATATATATATATATATATTCAAGTGGATATATTCACTGACAACAAGATCCTTCAATATGTGTTCACTCAACGATTATGAAATTAGTATTGCTTACCACCCATGTAAGGTTAATGTGGTTGATGATGCATTAAGCAGGTCATCCATGAGATGTACTTCTCACATCGAAGAATAAAAAACAGAGTTAGCAAAAGATGTTCATAGACTTGCACGTTTCGGAGTAAGACTTATAGATTCTACAGAAGGAGGAATACTGGTGACCCAATTTGACTGCATCGTCATTTGTGTAAGAGCTGAATAAGAAGCAAGATCAAGACCCTGTTTCTCTTTATTTCAAGGAAAGTGTCCATAATCAAAGAGTTTTGGCTTTTGAACAAGGGGGAGATGGTGTGCTAAAGTACCAAGATAGATTATGTGTACCTAAGTTTGATGGATTCCAAGAGAGGATCTTGGAGGAGGCTCATAGCTCCTTATATTCCATTCATTTGTGTTCCACTAAGATTTACCACGATTTGAGGGGGTTATATTGGTTGGAAGGCATGAAGAAAGACATTGTTGAGTTTGTTGCCAGGTGTTCAATTATCAGAAAGTGATAGTGGAACACCAAAGGACTGGAGGTTTAACTCAAAATATAGAATTTCTTGAATGGAAGTGGGAGATGATTAATATTGAATCATCATTGGTTTTGCAAAATCTCGAAGGCAACCTGATTCAATTTGTGTGATTGTCGACAGAATGACAAAGTCAGCCTATTTATTGCCAGTAAAAACTACCTATTCGGATAATTATTATGCTAAGTTGTACCTCAAGAAGTGGTAATACTTCATGGAGTTTGGGTTTCTATTATTTCAGATAGAGGTGCACAATTAACTGCACAATTGTGGAAATCATTCAAGAATGGTTTAGGTTCGAAGATAAATTTTAGTACTGCTTTTCACCCTCATACATACGAACAAGAAGATCGTACTATCCAAACCTTAGAAAAAATGTTAAGATCTTGTATGATCAACTTCAACGGACATCGGGATAATCAAATACCTCTCGTTGAATTTGCTTACAACAATACTTATCATTCGAGCATCCAAAGGGATCCATTTAACAATCCTTATGGGAGAAGATGCAGATCTCATACTGAGTGGTTTGAAGTTTGTGAAGCAGGGTGGATAGGAAAAACTTAATTCACCATGCTACGTAGAAGGTGAAATGTTTCAAGAAAGGTTGAAGATGACACATAGTAGCAAAAAGTTCTACGCAGATGTTAGGAGAAGACTATTAGAGTTTGAGGTAGATGATCGGGTGTATCTGAAGGTATCACCTATGAAATGAGTTATGATGTTATGTAAGAATGGGAAACTTAGTCCCCGTAATATTGGACCTTATATATTCTCTAAGAGAGTGGGCAATGTGGCTTATGAGTTGGCGCTACCCCAAAACTTAGCAGTGGTTCATCCGGTATTCCATAGTTCTATGTTGAAGAAGTTCTTGGGTGATCCTTTATTGATAGTATCAATAGAAAATGTTGGGATTAAGTATGACCTATTCTATGAACAAATTTCAATCCAGATTTAGGATCATGAAGTTTGCATGTTGAGGACAAAGGAAGTTACTTCAATCAAGGTCCTTTGGAGGAACTAATTCGTTGAAGAAGAGACTTGAAAAGTTGAGGAGGATATGAAGAAGAGATATACACATTTCTTTTAATCCATAGAGAATGTGGATCAAGGTACTAAATTCTCTTCTTAAAATACTATAGGTCTACGTATAAGCATATTTTTACAAGCTTTTGTTTATTGAAGGTTGAAATGATCTTACTACCCTTATCTTAGTGAAAGAATTCTCATTCGAAAACTTCAAATTAAGTTACGAAATCTAGAAAACTTCAGGATTTCAAAAGTGAGTTTTGCCTATTTTCAAACGGTAATTACTTCAAGCTAAGAAGGAGTTGGGATGATTTATTTATATAGATGGAATGGTTTTTGGGAATATCTTTCAAATACCACCAAGTTTTAGAAATTCCTAAGTCATATGAGGGAGATATGACCTCCGGAAGTTGGGTTGTTGCAAGGCGAAATTCCAAATTCTGATTTGTTAAGGGCGTTTTGGTCATTTCCTAAATCAATTATTAATTTCGTTTTGGGGGTATTAAGTTGGGGTCTGTAATGATCCCATTCAGTTTACACAACTAAAAAAATAAGTTAGGGATTTGAAAGAAAAGATAAAATAGGAGAAATACGAAGAAAATTCAAGAACATCAAGAATTTGTTGCGTGGATTTCGTCGGGGCTGATCCCTATCACATATGTGAGATCATTCAGTGATGGGTCCTTTGACCACACTCAATTCATTTCAGTTTATGAAAGTTGAGTTAGTGAATGATGAACAGTAGAAGTTCTTGACGAAATATTTAAAAATTCTTGTTGGTTGAATTGTAATTCTTCTCTTGTAGTTTTAATCCATGTTTTCGGACTGTTTTTAGGTGTATATTATTGGGTAATAAGTTATTGATGGATCAAAGTGTTTGGGGAGGGATCCATGGGATTTGGGAGGTTTTGGATATGACAAATGAAGAAGGCAAGGTAGAAGTCATGTCAGATACCCCTTGGGGCGCCGTCCCATGCATAGCTCCTCAAGACAGGCTCTGAAGACCCCCGAGAGACCCCGTTCCTTCCCTATCTTTTTGTACTAGTTCCTAAGTAATGTACCTTTCATTCCTAGTTGATTCCAACAATCTAGAGTACATATAAACATCATAAAATCATCCATAAAACTGAGATCATGATCCTTGAATCCATTATTCAAAGTCAAGGGAAGTTAAGCTCAAAGTCAAGGAAGTAAGAAGTCAAGTCTAAAGTTATTAAGTGAGTAAATGTAAAGTTTTATATGTTCTTAATGTCTTACTTAACCATTTTAATTGCGTTTTAGGGCTTAAGTTCAAGTTAAGGAAAAGCGTAAAGGTTTAGTTCATTTCTCAAAAAGGTATAAGGGAACTAAGTATTACGTAAGAGCTAAAGAATCAAAATAAATAAAGAGCAAGAGTTGAGTTAAATTCTCTAATGTTTACAAAGGGGGACTAAGTGTTCCCAAAAGGTTGATAAATGTTTCACATTTAAGGAAACTATGATTTGCAAAGGAGTTTGAACTATAAAGGAGAACATTTATTCCAAAAGGATCTTTTTAAAGTTAAAAGTTTTAGTAAATTTTCTCAACCCAAAGGAAGGAAATTTTCATCAAAAACTATGAGATAAAGTATTTTTTTGGAGTAGTATTAAACACGAATGTGGGAAAGAGAGTTCACATAACTCAAGTCCCCATGTAGCCAACATGTCATACCTTTTAGATTATCACATAAGGTTATCTAGTCGATCCACTAGGTAGAGGATGTTTTATGCGACGACAAAGTATAAAACAGTTCTAGCAGTGTGGGCATGATGGTATATCACCACTTAGGCTCATAGTGGTTGGTGTCGGTTAGAGAAACTCCCACAGAAATTATATTACTTTTATATATAAGTAAAGTTGAGTTTATTTTTGTTATAGTTTTAATGAACTAAAAGTTATACGGTTTCATCAATTTTACATAAATATACACTACATATGTCATTATTGTTTTATATTGAGTTGTTATCTTATGAGTTGAGAAGATTCAAGGAAACTTTCATCCTTACTCCATTTCAATCTTTATAGTTGTGTTTGGCGCTCCAACTCACATACTTGTACATTCAATGTACTAATTCCAGAGCCTGTATTATTTATGATGCAGGCATAGTGACCAGGATCAGCACCAAGCATTTCGTTAATCCAGATAGAGCTCTAGAGTCTGTGGTAAGACTCCTAGAATTTCGGAGGACATTCATTTCATTTGCCTTAGTAATTTAGTTTTAGGATGTTGTGGGGTCAGTCCGAACATCCCTCTTCAATGAGTTTAGAGGTTTTGTAGACTGATAGTAATTCAGTTTGCAGTTATTTTACTTGTTGAGACTCAAGTCCCTTTTTGGACAGACTAATTTATGAAGTATTTTTTTCAAAGATTTTTATTCTTGTTTAAGTGATTTTAGTGATACACTGAAATTTGCTTCTCGAAAAGAAGTAAAAGTGTAGCATTAAGTAAAGAACCCAACTATTGAGGTTGGGACCGTT
This sequence comes from Solanum lycopersicum, assembly GCF_036512215.1. Classification (NCBI taxonomy): domain Eukaryota; kingdom Viridiplantae; phylum Streptophyta; class Magnoliopsida; order Solanales; family Solanaceae; genus Solanum; species Solanum lycopersicum. Next base: position 31,027,151 of record NC_090808.1, read on the forward strand.
TCCACGAGGAAAATTGTTCAGACTTAACATTATTCTTTTATTACTTCTATTTAGTAAATCATTTCGACTTAACTTTATTCTTTTATTACTTCTATTTAGTAAATCATTTCCCAAAAAAATAACTAAAGGGGGTTTTTATTCATAAAATAAATTACCTAAATTAAAGTAAACAAGTGACAGGTTCAAGTATTGGAGTTTAATCAAGTAATGACGGCATAAGTGTTCCCCACAGGCTCCTAACTTGCTAATTCTAGCTATAACAATCCTTTCTTAGTATTTTGCATCCAAAGTGATAAGTTAGGTATCTCTATGTCCCTTGTCCGGCATCTTGAGAATTTCACTCCGCACCTTGGTCCGGCTACGTATGTTGCTTTACTAAACCTTATCTTTACCTTATATTAAGTATCATATTCGATATTTCACTAAGTTGTTACTTATTATCAACCGACACTAGCCTATTAGATAGCATACACTAAATCTATATTGATAATTCTTTTCCTATTATCTACCTCCTTGGTCCGACAAGTAGAAATAAGGCGAGTTCTAACGTTGGTCATTCGTTAAAAGGACTTCTAAGCAAAAGAATTAGTAATACATGCAAGAAACTGTTCTCGAATTTTTATTTTAGCTAGTTTTACCTTGTTATTTACCTATGGTCCCACAACCCTAGTCATGGAGTTAAGTTACCCATGCTAATAATCACACAATTGATATTAATATATATGAGTTAATGCACTTACTTTGATGAGAATGAAAAAAATCCAAAAATTTACATGAATAAATCACCAAAACACCAATAATTGATTTCGAAAAAGTAATATCAAATCCCCAAAATCAAGAGTTCAATACTTACAATAAAACTGAAAAATATCCAAAGGTATAACCCCAAAACGAGGTTTTTCTAACTATTTATAATTAAACAAAACCTAATAAAAGAGGAAAGTATATTTAACGAAAAATCTGCCAAAACGCGTCCGAGTCGACGACCTTCATGACGGACCGTTGTAACTATGACGGACCGTCGTAACTACGATGGAGCGTCATGGCTTCCATAGTTCAATACTTAGAACAAATCTCTGTTGCTTTCTTTATCAACTCTCTGTTACCCCCGACGAACACGTGTGACAGACAGTTTCAAGCACGACGGTCTGTCGAGGGTCTTCGTTCCATGACACTTAGAATCTTCTAAAGTAGGGTACTGGGACTACTTTCTATTAACCTTGATGAATGTGCAAGACAGACGGTCGTGGCTATGACGGTCCATCGTAAGCTTTCGTAGTCCCACAATCGGTAATAGTTCCCCAACTTCCTTTAGCAGCTATTATATTCTCACGACGGTTGACCCCTAGAGACCATAATAGTCATGACGGACCGTCATGGGGTACGTAGGTGGTCACTTTTGCAATTTCAGCTCAAAATGTCTTCGTTCTCATTTGAACACAATTCCTGGGAATAAATTGAAAACTACATCAAAAATCAATACAAAAAGTCTTTATACACACACTAAACTTAAGGAAAAGACATTGAATGTACCGTGAAACCACTGTACATCAACACCCTCAACATAAATTCGTTGTTTTTCATAAAGAGACACATTATGACTTGCCACAAAATCTTTGTACAAGAGTATCCGTCTTTAGCTTTCACAATTATTTGTCTATCAGTCATTATTATTCTCATTATGTTCATGCATGCTTTCACTATTAGGATTTAATTATGTTGCTCAAACCATGACACAAACTCACGAGAAAATGACACCAATCCTCTTCGATCTCTAACCTAGGTGCTAATTTTTTTTGTATTGCAACTAGTGTCCTCACTTCAAAATAACATCCTCATTTTTCACATAATGATTTCAGTTTGAGTATAAGGATTACTTTTCAAAACTTTCTCTCATAACAACTTCACAACTCATTTATACATATTGCCAAAGGCTTGCACTTATTTTCACTTCATTAAGGTTGCAACAACAACTCTAAGGATCACGATAGGACTTTATTAGCTTGTAACATAGGCTCTAGGTCAGCTAGGGTATATTTAGGTATATTTTAGTGACTTTTTCCCTCCATGACATATCGGTTAAGCATCCTACCTTTTCATCATTTTATTCTGACCTATTTCTTAATTACCTCATATTCTTTCACCTTGTTATTTTCCCTTCTTTCTTCCTCTTTGTAAGTGACTCTTTTCTTTTCTTGCTTGTATTTTGACATTTTCAGAAATTTATTTATTTTTAACTTGTTTTATTTCACTTTTCTTTAAACTCTTCTTGAGTCACTTTTCTTTTGTGCTTTCTCTGTCTTTGCTCTTTCAACCCCATTTTCCGGAATATTCCTCATAAAAGTAACCCTCAACTCATGGATTTTCCTTGAGTCCAAGTACACAATACCCAAAGTTGGGTCACGGCCACGACAAGGTTTTTTTCTGTATTAACCACCCTCAACTTATGCTTTTGGCATAAGCTGAGGTGCACATGTCCAAGGAGGGACCAGGGCCAACACATTATTCCCAGCAAAGATCATTTGGGGTGAAAAAGAAAGGTCTATTTTTATCTCAAATCATTTGGATCAAAAAGGGATTAATTTCATTTAGTTTTCTGTTCTTTAGGATAAAGATTGGCTATATTGAACAAGGGCCTATGACCCTTTCCTAATTGTCTATCACAACTTACTTTTAGCAGGACTAAGCAGGCAAGTTCTATCTCAGTACAAATAGTGAACTATAAATTTTTTCTCTGACTCACTTGACATATAATTACTCTACAAAATTATCAGACACCTAGTTTGAGTCTTTGATTTAGAGTTGTGCAGTGGTGTATCTCTATGTCATGCTTAGAGCCACACATTATCAGTTACTATACCTAGTCATGCATCATTTTCATTACATCAGGATATCATTTCTGTTTTAGCAATCATGCTTCAGATTTATACTATGTACAGAAGATACAGACAAGTTGGTTCAACAATAAGAATAATCAGTCTCTTGGGGAAAAAGAACATAGGCAAGATAACCACAAAAGAGGATCGTGAGTTGGGCCACTCAAACTTCACCCTAGCACTCACTTTCCATTTACCAACCCCCCAACAAAAAAGATATGCAATTCTCCCCAATGCTTAAAAGAATCCAAAATAATAGAGTTGTAGGTGAATCGAACCTGAGGCACAAAGCGTCATCGATAAACAAACTGTTGGGTCCGGTGTCGTGTACCCACTCCATTTGTAGTCTGGACACCCTAAGTAGTGCCCTTAGAATAAACAACACCCTCAATAGTGCCTCTCTCAACAATCACAATACCATCAATAGTGCTCTTCTCTACCTCAACAACTCTTGAGCTAGATGCCCCAACAACCGACTAAATAGCCCTTAACTGACAGGCCTCCTCATAAGAAATGGAGGCTTTGCTCGCAGCCTCTAATTCTCGACGCTCCCTCTTTCTGTGGCCTAGCCTCATCCTCATTTCGATCTCTATATCTCTTGGCATGCTCTCCTGGTGGAGGTGGTTTATATACCGTGGTTTCACAGTATTTTTAATGCTTTTTCCTTAAGTTTAGTGTGTGTCCAAAAGCTTTTTTGTATTGCTTTTTATGTAAGTTTCACCTTATTATAGGAAATCGGTCAAAAGATGAATGCAAAATTTTTTGAGCAAGAAATGCAAAAAAAGTTACCACCTACGGAGGTTGTGACGCTTTGTAGAGCTTGTGACGGTCCGTAGGTGGCATCGTAGTGAAGCTGGTGAAAGAAGATGGGGAAGTCTGACTTCAGTGGGGGATTATGAAGTTCATGATGGACCGTCATAGCCAGGACTTTCTGTCCTTCTTGTTTGTTGTGATAATCAGAGAGTAGTCCCAGTACCCGAATTTCAAGAAGTTTAAGTGTTATGGAACGGAGACGCTTGACGGACCGTCGTGTTTGGAACGGTCCATCATAACTGTTCGTCGAGGGTAATGAAGAAAGAAGTAGAAGGATTTGTAAAGTGTAGGATGACGGAGGCCATGACGACCCGTCGTGACAACGACGGCCCGTCACAAGGTCCTTCCACTCGGACACACTTTGACAAATTTTGAGCAATTAGAGTCCTTCTTTTTTTAGGTTTTTGTTTTTTATAAATAGTTTGAAAAATGTTGCTTTTGGGGTTAGACTCTATGTTAGTATACTCTTTGTTGTTAGACTCTTGGATATTAGACTTTGTGATTGTTAGACTTTTTGAGAATCTTTAGTCCTTGATTAATTTCAATAATTTAGACACTTTTTCTGGAATTGACTGTTGGTGCGTTTGTTGATTAATCAAGTGAACTTCTGGATTTTATTCTTTCTCATTGAAGTAAGTGCATAAATTCTTATATTAAATATATGAATATTTTGATTATGACTATGGATAAATAAACTTCATAACTAGGGTTGTGGGAACCATGAGTGAATATTGAGGTAAAACCTAACTAAAATAACAATTCTAGAGTAGTGTCTTGCATGTATTGATAATTCTTTCATTTAGAAGTCTTTTTAACGGATGGCCAACGTTAGAACTCACATTAATGCTACTTGCCGGACCAAGTAGGTAGATAATAGGAAGAGAATTGTCAACATAGATTTAGTGTATACTAGATAATAGGCTAGTATTGATTGGTACGAGGTAATAACTTAGTCAAATATCGAACACAATGCTTAATATGAGGTAATGGTAAGGGTTAGTATAGAAACACCCGTAGCCGGACCAAGGTGCTAAGTGAAATTTTCTAGGTGCCGGACCAAGGATTTAGAAGTACATAACTTATCACTTTGCATGCAAGATACTAGGAAAGAATTATTATAGTTAGAATTATAAAGTTAGGAAACTGTGGGAAACACTTAAACCGTAGTTACTTTTATTAATTGATTAAACTCCAAGATTTGAATCTGTTAGTTGTTTACTTTAATATAGGTAGTTCTTTTCATTAATTAAGAAAAAAACCCTTTTATTGTCTTTTGTTTTCTAAGGAAATAATTGACTAAATAATACTAATAATAGATTAATGTTAAATCTAAACTATTTTCCTCATGGTAACGATCTCAACCTTATTAGTTGGGTTCTTTACTTTATATGACCACTTTACTTCTTATTTGAGAAGTAAGTTTGAGCGTTATCAAATTTTGGCGCTGCTGCCGGAGAAATTAGCTTTTAGATTAACTTAAAATTATTACTAAAGTTTAGTCAATATTTTCTTGATTTTACTTTTCTATTGTTTTTTATTTTTGTATAGCTATTTTCCTTGTATGCTAAATACATAGAGAGGAAGATAACCCTTGTTTCCCTATGATCACGAATTAGAACGTACACTACGCAATATGAATCGAAACTTAGGTATTAATGATGATAATCCAAATCAGAACATACCAGCTTCAGTTGATATTTATGGTTAGTTATTACAAGATGATCAGGGTGAAAATCAACAAAGGAGACAAAATCCTTCTCACATCCTCAACAATACTACAGAGGTTATGATAATACACCAAACTCTAATGCGGCACTTTTCTTGCCCCTCTACCACAAGGCCACACCTTTTGTGGTAACTAGTAGTATGATGCAAATGCTCACTTCCAGATGTTTGTTTTAAGGGCTACCTTCGGAGAACCCACATGCCCATATAGCTAAGGTAAGTGTAGTGTGTAAAAGTTATGTAGGGAGGCCTGAATTGGATTTGTATATAATAGGGCAAAGAGTCTTTCCTCTCTCACTAACGGGAGAAGATGATATTTGGTTTACTAAGCGCCCTTATAACTCAATTTTCGCTTGGAACCAACTAACGGACGTTTTCTTTGCATGTTACTGCCCGGTCTCCAACCAACTGAACAACAAAGACAGAGTGAACAACTTTGTTTCTCTAATAGAAGAGTCAGTTAGTAATTCTTCGAATAGATTCACCTCATTTTTGAGAAGCGTCCCCAATCCTCTTATAAATGATGAGTAACTAAAGGAATACTTCTATCGGGAACAAAATGATAATAATAATCAAGCGGTCTTGGATACTCTAGCGGGTGGTTCTTATGGGGAGTGTCCTTATGCTATGATTTTCTAAAAAGTTAGAGAAAATCTCCCGGTATAACAAAGCTTGGAGAACTAGGAAGTTAGATAACGGGAGAATCCAATTACTACCCAGCCACAGAAGAGACTCATGAAGAGATGGCTGAGATGAGAACTGAGCTTGGGTTAGTATTAGAACATGTCACTTGGGGTGAAGAAAAGATAAATGCAGTTAACTAATTGTCTAAGCCACCACCACCAAATGATGAATGCTATTATGTGGAGAATTGCTATGCGTTAAATAAGCAGACGGGGAATTTTTGACCGAGTGCCCAAGGCTCAAATCAGGAGAATTGGCGCCAAGGTCAAGAAAAACAAGGATCTATGGTAACTATGACCATGAGGGTCATTATGTCTGAGATGGAAACTACAACCGCGACAACAACTTTAACAGGGGTAACTATTGTAACAAAAATGATAGGAATGGGCCCTATGTCCACCCTCAAAATTGTGAAGTTACTTCTAGGGATGGTGGAGATAGTCTGGCGTGAGTTGAGGCTGTGTTGCACAAAATGATGAGAAGGTTTGATGCTAGTGATGAGCACATTGAAGAGGTAAGGTGTGATTTAGCGGGTATTAGGCAGATAGTCGATTGTCATGCAATATCGATTAAGCAGCTTGAGTTGAAAATGGCACAGTTATCTGCGACTTTGAACGTACGGCAACCGGGAACTCTTCCTAGCAACACTGTCCAAAATCAGAAATACTATGGACACTGTATGGAAAGCAGTACTCGAGGTGGGAAGCCGACCATTGACTCACCTATGCCTTCTAATGAGGAAAAGTTGATAAAATATAATGATAAAATGGTAGAGATTAATGGTGAAGTCGAAGATAACACGGGAAAAGATAGTGAAGTGCCTACAAAGGTAACTCCCATGCCTAGACCACCCCCTCCCCCTTCCTAAAATATTAGTGAAAAAGACCGAGGATGGTAAGTGTTGATGTTCTTTTAACAATGTTGAAGCAACTTTCTATCAATGTCCTTTTGGTAGAAGTTGTAGAACAAATGCCCGGTTATTCCACGTTTATGAAAGATCTTGTTAAAAAGAAAAGATTGGTCACTTTTGAGGATGATGATAGAATACAACACTGTAGTGCTATTGCTACAATATCTATGATACACAAGAAATAAGATTCGGGTGCGTTCACTAGTCCTTGTACAGTCGGGTCATTACATTTTATGAAAGCATTATGTTATCTAGGGCCAAGCATGAATCTAATGCCCCTCTCAATTTACAAGAAGTTGGGTTTGGGTGATCCAATGCCCACTGTGATGTGGCTACTGATGGCCGATGGAAATGTAAAAATCCCTATAGGGATAATCCACTATGTTCTAGTAAAAGTTGAGTCATTTATATTTTCGGAAGATTTTGTTATTCTTGATTTTGAAGTGCCTATTATTCTTGGGAAGTCATTCCTTGCGATGGGTAGAGCCTTAGTGTATATGAAAAAGAGGCAGATGAAATTTCAGTTGAACAATGAAGAAGCGACCTTCAACATTTGTAGATCCATAAGGCAGATTGGTGAGCTCCAATCGGTATCTGATATATCCTACAACGAAAAGATGAAGAAGCACCATGACCTAAAAATTGAAAAATGAGAGTTATTGTTGGAGATTTGGTTCTTTTATACAATTATAGGTTGCATTTGTTTCTGCGCAAGCTCAAATCCAAATGGACTAACACTAACTTGATTACCCAACTATTCCCTCATAGAGAAGTTGAGTTAGAAACCAAGGAGGGTGTGCGGTTTAAGGTAAATTGACAATGAATAAAAACATATTTCGGGCATGCTGAATCAGCAAATGAAGTAATCTAGGCATACTATCTTCATGAATTCTGAGTAATCAAGTGTCTTTAGTCGTGTTGCGATGTTAAATCAGTCGCTTGTTTGAAGGAAAACCCAATACTTATAGTTTTCTTTCTAGTAATGGTCGCATTTTCTACGAATGGGTTTTAAATTTGATGGCATATCACCTGGAAATTTTGCAGAAAATCACTCTACAACAATCACTTACGGACCATCACGCATGCGACGGACCATTACATGAATCCGTTGTGCCAGGTACGTCTTTCATTTATTTTCAAAACTAGGGTGCAGCGATGGAACAAATGACGGAACATAGCATCTGCGATGGACTGTCGTTAGGGACTCGTTGCGTTATTAATGAACATACCCGACCCAACTTGGCTGGGGTATTTAAAAAATTGTTAACATTTTAAAAACCCACCCCTTCATTTCACCCATTTCCTTCCCTCTTCCTCCCATTTCCCTCCCTTTCAAACTTCCAACTTCCTATCTCTCTTCTCTATCAACTGACCGCTTCCCCAAATTCCCTAATTTCGGATGTCTCCTTTCTACTGGTCGGAGTCGATTGATGTGGTTTTGTTCTTGATCGCCAAGTACCTCCCTTTCTTGTTTTTCTCCTCTTCTCAGGTATGTGTCTCTGATCTCTGCCATTTACATATCATTTTTATTTTTTAATTCGTATTAGCCTATTTATTTTTGGTGGGTCTTTATTCTTTGATCAAATATTGTCTAACCTAGGTTGAGAATCCTCCATTTGCACTGTTAAAACCTTGAAATAGCTGCTTTAGCATTGCTAGTTAGGTAGGTATTTGGGTTAGAAACATGTCGGTTAACACTAAGAATTCCAGTTGAGTCATAGGGGATGATTGTGGCATCCCAAGTTCAATCACTAAATAATAGAATGAGACCCCAATGACAGATCGTCGTACCCACGATGGACCATCATAGGGTTTGTTCTAACACTCGTTTGTTCGTTTTCTCTAAGGGTCCACCAACAGATACATGCGACTTGACCATCATTCCCACGATGGTCTGTCCTGAACAACCGTTCTGGTTGTCACAGACCCTTTTCCTAAGGGTCTCCAAATTTTTATAAGTGTCCTCTAACGGACATCTACGACGGACCGTCATACCCTCGATGGTCCATCCTACACAACCATCATGACGGTCAAAGACCCATATCCTGAGGGACTCCAACTTTTTCTAAGTGATCTCTGACAAACATCTATGATGGACCGTCATACCAATGACGGTCTGTCCTGCACAACCGTTCTGGTTGTAAGAGACACAATTTCCTAAGGGTTGCCCACTTTTTTAATGTGTTCCTTGACGGAGATCTATGACGGACCGTCATACCCTCGACGATCCATCCTTCACAACCATCATGACGGTCTGAGACCCCTCTCTTAAGGGTCTCCATACCTTTTTGTACGTACCCCACGATGGACGTCGATGATGGACCGTCATTGTCCCAACGGTTCGTCCTGCTTAGCCGTAATAACTTTCAGCGAATTTCCTTCAGGGGTCTCCACATAAACATAGTTGAAGTAAGACATGACGGACCCCATGACGGTCCGTCATACTCATGACGGTCCATCACCAGCTCCGTCGTATTTCATTGTTACTGCAGCGATGTCATTACAACTTTGATTTATTTTGTGTCATTTTTGTTTGTATTGTTTTCTCCTTCTAGTACTAATATTGATTCTTTACAGGTACTATATCTAATGGCACCAAAATAAGATCGAGTTTACACACGTGAGCATTCAAAGTATGTCGCCTCATCTTCCCGACTGGTTATAGGCTATGATGATGAGCGTGACCCCGAGTACGTGCCTCTAGGCACTACCACTCTATCACGAGCTGCACGTGTTACCAGAGCTACGCCTAAAAAAGTGGCGTCCAGCATAGTTACTACCTCCCAGTTAGTTGAGGAGCGCACACAGATCGGCACACCTTTTGGGTTAGCTAAACATGAAGCAGGAGTGTCTGGCTCCTTAAGAGTTTCATTGTCAGAGGAAGCCTCCAATTCCGACGATGTCCCTTCCTCCCCCTTCCCCCCCCCCCCCAAATCTTCATAATCTGCCTCGTCTGATGAGGCTGACAGTCTTGATTCCACTGGAGGCACATCGACTGGTGCTCTCATCTGGGTTGCTGACCAGCCCAATCGGTGGTGTGTTGACGGGCACTATCAAGTGTATTCTGACGCTAAGTTTCTAAATGATAAAAGCGTCATGACAAAGACCCTTACACTTGAAAGGCAGGTCCGTACGGGAAGTCTCCCTACCATGCCAGATATCCCCAATCTCTTCATCAGACCCCGGCTTGAGTGGACAACTTGTTCTTTGGGCCAATACAGTAAGGAGTTGGTTCGAGAATTTTACGCCTCTTATGTGGCTACTCTCAGATCAAAGATAGATAGACGGGCTGCCCCTGCAAAATAGGACCTACTTGAGAATGTCTGACTACGTGGCATTCAGGTCGACATCTCCCTGCCCTCCATCAACCAGTATCTGTACGGCAAGGATATTGATGCCAACAAGATCCCTCTCACCACCGTGTTTGACTACCAGTGGAAAATTGTAAAAGATGGCTAATTCTTGCGTGAGCCATCGCGCTGAGAGAGACCACCAAGAGGTGGATGGCCCTGCACCTGTCTGTTGATGGAGATGGTGCCGACTGGGTAACAGAGTCGAATGGACCCATTAAGAAGGATAACTTAACCTTCACCGCGAAGTTCTTATTGTTGATTGTCCGCCACTGCCTTTCCCCACGGCCGCTGATAATATTGTCACATGGGATCGTGCAGTTCTGATGGCGGCGATGATAGCCGAGTTTGAGGTGAACTTCGCTTGGCTTCTATAGGCGGTCATGCACGAGAGGGCTTTCGAGGTAACAACTACATACCGTTTTTCGTGTATGATATTTTCCTTATGCATGTCCGCAAGTATTCCCATCTGGCACATTGAATAGCTCAAGACTTCGCTGGGAACTGTTCATATCGGCCTAATCAGGGATGAGGCCAATGATTTGTATCCACGCAGAGGGCCCCATCCAGAGTTGCCTCCAGTTGGTGAAAATCTTGTGGATAAGGTAGTACATGCTCAAATGGCTACGCAAGCTGCTTCTGAAACCATTGACACTGTCCTGGTCGAGTCTAAACTGGGTAGTAGCACTGCCCCTAGCCCCTCTCGCTTAGCCCCGTTCCCCGCTCTAGTCCCGCTTGCTAGGGTCCAGAAAAAAGAGGCATAGATGGCTACACTTCTGCATCACATCCATCCTTGGATCAGAGGTTTATTATTGAGGCAGAAGAGCACTTGGACCGTAAAATGGTCCAGCACACAGAGTGGAAAATCGTAGAGGTTCATTATCGCTTGGGCGCTTTTGATTTGCGGGTGCTAGCTAGGCCAGCCCCTTAGGTGGACATGTCGACCCTTCAGGTTTCGGTTGAGAGTCTGCGAATGGATATTCATATGATTCTATAGGCTAGGGTTCTTAAGTCTGAGGCTTCTTCTACTGATCCTACTGAGGACACAGTGATGGCGGCCTTATTAGCCACTTCTGAGATTCCACTACGCCCCCCTCGAGAGCATTCCATGAGGCTCAAGGGTCGAGAGGAGGATGAAGCCAGAGCACAAAAGGAGGAGCGCCATGAGATCAAGGCTATGATAAGAGCCTTTTTTACTGATGAGGAGGCGCGTCAGATCAGGGCTGTAGATTCAACTTTTGGGGCATCTAGCTCTAGAAATATGGCGATAGCGGGAGGCACAGCTGATAGTGTTGTTGCTGATGAGGACACTACTGAGGGTGTCCAGACTACAGAGGTAGTGAGTTCCGCGGAACCCAACCTACCAGCTTACTGACCGTTGGTGCTTTGCACCCCAGTTTTTCTTCACATACCACTCTCGTATTTCAATTTTTTATGCATTGGGGACAATTGCATATCTTTTTGTTGGGGATGGGGTAAATTGAAATTGAGTGCTAGGGTGATGTCTAAGTAGCCCAATTAACAATACTCTTTTTGGGGTTTTCTTGCCGGTGTTCTTTTTCCCCAAGATACTGATTGTTTTTATTGTTTAACCGGCTTGTCTATATCTTTTGTTCATAGTTTAACTCTGAAGCATGATGGCTAAAATGATATCCTAATGTAACGAAAATGATGCATGACTAGGCATAGTAATTGATAAATGTGTGGCTCTAAGCATGACATATATATACACCACTACATGACCCTAAGTCTAAAATTCAAACTACGTGTTAGACAATCTGGTAGAGTAATGAGATGTCAAGTGAGTGTGAGGAAGATTTGAATAGTCCACCATTTGTACTAAGCTAGAACTTTCCTGGTTAGTCCTGCTAAAAGTAAACTGTAATTGACAATTAGGAAAGGATCATAAGTCATTGTCAAATTTAGCCAATTTTTTTCCTAAAAAAATGAATGAAATTAATTCCTCTTTGATCCAAATGTCTTTAGCTGAAACTAGACCTTTCTTTTTCACCTCAACTGATATTTTCTGGGAATAATGTGTTGGACTTGGTCTCTCCTTGGACATGTGCACCTCAACTTATGACAAAAACATAAGTTGAGGGTGGCTAATGCAGTAAACAACCTTTTTGTGGCCCTGACCCAACTTTGGGTATTGTGTACTTTGACTCATTGCAAAGTCATGAGTTGAGGGTGGATCTTATGAGGAATGATCTAGAAAGTGGGGTTGAATGAACAAAGAAAGAGAAATAACATAAGTAAAGTTACTCAAGAACCAGTTGAAAGAAAAGAGAAATGAAAAAAAATACATTAAATACAAGCAAGAAAAGAAGAGAGTCACTTATACAAATGAAGAAGAAGGGAAAATAGCAAGGTGAAAGCATATGAGAAATTGGGCGAAATAAAAAGATAAAAAGTGGTATGTTTAGCCGATATGTCAAGGAGGGAAAAAATTCACTAAAGTATACTTATATATACCCTACCTGACCCTGAGCCTATGTTACAAGATAAGAAAATCCTATTGTGATCCTAAGAGTTGTATAGCGAACTTAAAGCATTGAAAATAAGGGCAGGCTTAGGCCAATATGTATGACTGAGTTATGAATTGGTTTTGAGAGTGAGTATTGAAAAGTAATACTTATACTCAAACTGAAATCATTGTGTGAACAAAGAGGATGTTTTTTTTATGTGAGGACACTAGTTGCAATATCTAAAATATTAGCACCTCGGCGAGAAATTGAAGAGGATAGGTGTCAGTGCGTGGTGAGTTTATGTCATGGTTTGATTTCATATAATTCAATCATAATAGTGATAACATGCATAAACATGATGACACTGATCAGGATTGATAGCCAAATGATTGTGTAAGCTAAAACATGGATACTAGTGTACAACGATTGTGTAGTAAGTCATAGTGCGTCGCTTGAGGACAAACAAAGAATTTAAGTTGAGGGTGTTTATATATCCTAGTTTCACGGTATTTTCAATGCTTTTTCCTTAAGTTTAGTGTGTCTGCAAAAGCCTTTTTGTATTGATTTTTATGTAAGTTTCTATTTATTTGCAACAAATCTGTCTAAAGATGAACGCAAATGTTTTTTCAACAAGAAATGCAGAAAAGATACCACCTATGGAGCTTGTGACAGTCCGTCGAGCTTGTGACAGTCCGTAGGTGGCATCTTAGGGAAGCTGCTAAAGGAAGATGGGAAGTCTGACCTATGTGTGGGATTACGAAGTTCATGACGGACCGTCATAGCCACGATGGTCCGTCCATCTGGTTCGTTGTGATGATCAGAGAGTAGTCCCTGTACCCAAATTCAAAGAAGTTTAAGTGTTATAGAATGAATACCCTTGACAGACCGTCGTGCTTGGAGCGGTCCGTCATACCTGTTTGTCGAGGATAATGAAGAATGTAGCAGCAGAATTTGTAAAGTATAGGATGACGAAGCCCATGATGGCCTATCGTAACCACGACAACCCGTCATGAGGTCCGTCGACTCGGACGCTTTTTGATAGATTTTCAGCAATTCGAGTCCTTCTTTTATTAGGTTTTTGAATTTTTTTTAAAATAGTTGGAAAAACCTCATTTTTAGGATTAGACTTTTTGGTGTGAGACTCTTTGTAAGTAGACTCTCTGTGATTAAACTTTTTGATTGTTATACTTTTGGAGAATCTTTAGTCCTCGATTAATATCAGTAATTGATACACTTTTTCTTGAACTGATTGTTGGTGCGTTTGTTCATTAATCAAGTGAACTTTTGGATTTTATTATTTCTAATTGAAGTAAGTGTATGAATTATTATATTACATTTATGAATATTCTGATTATGAATATAGGTAAGTAAACTCCATAACTAGGGTTGTGGGAACCATGGGTGAATAACGTTAGAACTCGCGTTAATGCTATGTACTGCTAATTTTTTTGCTTAGAAGTCTTTTTAACGGATTGACAACGTTAGAACTCGCGTTAATGCTACTTGCTAGACCAAGGAACTAGATAATAGGAAAAGAATTATCTAGATAGATTTAGTGTATAATATCTAATAAGCTAGTGTTGATTGTTACGAGGTAATAACATAGTCAAATATCGAATACAATGCTTAATATGAGGTAAAGGTAAGGGTTAGTATAATAATTCACGTAGTCGGACCAAGGTGCGGAGTGAAATTTTCTAGATGTCGGACCAAGGATTTAGAAATACATAACCTATCACTTTGCATGCAAGATACTAGAAAATAATTGTTATTGTTAGAATTATCAAGTTGTGAACCTGTGGGGAACACTTAAACCCTAGTTAATTTTATTAATTTATTAGACTCCAATATTTGAATATGTTAGTTGTTTACTTTAATTTAGTTAGTTATTTTCATTCATTTAGAAATAACCCCACCCCCCCCTTTTATTGTATTTTGTTTTTTAAGGAAATAATTGACTAAATAATAGTAATAATAGATTAAAGTTAAGTCTGAATTATTTTCCTCGTGAGAACGATCTCAACCTCATTAGTTGGGTCCTTTACTTCATACAACAACTTTACTTTTTATTTGAGAAGTAAGTTTGAGCGTTATCCATGGTGGCACTACAACAGTGGAGAATAAGGCCTCCAAAATAGTATCCTCGGCGGGCTCTGCAGAAGGGGCCTAAGACTCGGTCACCCTAGCCTCTAGAATCGCATCCAAGTCCACTCTCTGACTCTCTATAGCAACCTGAAGGGTTGACATGTCCACCTGAGGGGCTGGCCAGCTGTAACGCGCAACTCAAAAGTGTCCAGGCGCTGATGAACTTCCTTTATCTTACTCTCCGTGTGCTGGGCCATCTTCCGTCGGAGCGCATGGACCTCTTCTGCCTAGGCTAGATGTGATTCTGAAGAGTTCACATTTGAACCTCAAGTTAATGGACCCTAGAAAGTGGGACCAAATTGGTAGGGGAGTAGAGAAAAAGGAGCTCGGAGAAGTTCTACCAGCATGGATAAACTTGGCCGGGGTAGTGTCGGTAGGCTCAGATGTGGACTAGGTATCTGCTTGGACTTGCTCTACTATATCCGCCAGGTTCTCAACAAGCGAAGGTACCTACGGAGCAGGGCCCTCAGTGTGGAGCAAACTTGTAGTCCTCATCCCTTATAAGGCCTATATCAACAGTGCCCGACGAGGTCTTAATCTAATATATGTGCCAAATGGGCACACCTGAGGACCTGCACAACACAAACACCATGCACGGAAATGGGTAAGTAGTAGTGACCATGATGTCCCTCTCGTGCATAAATGCCTGAAGTAGCCAAGCGAAGTCCACCTCGAACCCTGCTATCATCGCCGCCATCAGAACTGCGCAATCCCATGTGACAATATTGTCTACAACATAGGGGGAAAGACAGTGGCGGATTATCAACCACAAAAACTTGGACGTGAAGGTCTGGTTAGCCTTCTTGATAGATCCCTTCGGCTCAAATACCCATTCAGGAGTCTCTCAATCAACGAACAAATATCGGGCAATCCACCCCTTGGTTGTCTCTCTCAACTCCGGCTCACACAGGAACTGACCATCTTTAACTACTGTCACGCCCCGAACTACCCTCGAGACGCGGACACAGAAACTAGGACCACAAGTGATCTTAAGCTATCCCTATTGGAATAATCACGAGCATACTAAAGATAATAAACTGTTGAGGAAGCTAAATCATACTTAAAATGAAAAGATGGGTAATACCCATATTCTATAGCTGAGATATTTTAAAATAATGAGTTTAATACAAAAGAAATATTAAATTAATACTATGTTTGAATCTAACTATATATGAAAAAAGCCGCTAAACTAGACTAGAAATAATGGTTTAAGCCCTAGCTAAATCAAACAAAAACTGAAACTAAATGATTAAAGCCTGAAATGAAACGCATGACAGTTGTTCTCGGAGAATAAGGACTCATCCCTTAATCTGCTAAACTGGAGATCGGGAAATTTATCTATGCGTGATCTGGACGCTAAGAACCTGAACCTACAACACGAGATGATGTAGCGCATATATATGTCAGTACTTGAAATGTATTGAGCATGTAGGATAGAGTAAAGCTGAAATAAAACATAACAGAAAAAGCACAAAAAATGTATAATAAATAAAATGTGATGTGCTGATTTCTGAGCTAACTGGATGCAATGGCCAATTTATAACAAGGTATAAAGGCATGTTAACCTGATCACTAAATAGATTGCCCACTGAGGGGACTTACAACCTACTTGGCTAGTAGTTCTGGGACAATTGGTTACGTTAAACCGTAGTTCAACTTGGTATTATGCTACTCCCAATGAATTTGGTGAATTAACTGATTATATCTGAATTTCTGTAAATACTGGATAGCTAGAAACTTAACATGCAAACTGAGAATGCAATAATTAATTTGGTAATTATGCATATATAATTGAGGCATGTATATCTGAAGTGTCAGAAATATATGACCTAGCATGTGTAATTCAAGAATCAAATAAATACAAAGCTAGGGTTTAGAAATTCAAACGATAATCTGAGTAATAACATGATAATCTTATTTGGAACATATATTTAATAAATTCATGAAGTTATATCAAAATTCTAGAAATCCTAGGTTTAATCATGATAAGAGAATAAAGAACTGATTGAAAGTAAGGACTTACTGGGTGAAAGAAGCCCACTAGTAAAATCCCACATACCTGGTGATGAAATCCACGTAAAAATACTTAAGTTTTGGGGCTGGAACTACTGGAGCTTGTGGTGTTCTTGAACTAGGGTTCTTGAGCTTTTTTGTCCTCTTTTGCTTCTAATTTTCTAAGTTTTTATTTATTGATTTGACTTGGATATGTTTTAATTATGTTTCTAGGCTTAAACTGACAAAAATTTGATGATTTAGGGTCAAAACGACATAACGTAGGGTTTAAATGGACAGGGAAAGGTCAAAAATACCCCTGGGCAGGTTAATATCGGGCCTCACGACGGCCAGGACTGACGGTCCATCGTGCACCCGACTCCTTGTTGTTACATCCGTCATGCGGGCCTGTTTGACACACGTTTACTAAAATGGGCATAAACTTTTACTCGGAGGTCTGATTTTAGCAAGATTGTGAATATGGAAAGATAATTAAATTATCTATCTGTGGGTTGGTCATACGAGAGCTAATTATTTTTTTGCTAAGAGTTATGATTATTTTAAGATGACCCAATTGCATTTCCCATTAACTTGCTGTGAATTATCCACCTAAGGACCGTAGGTCCACCTACGAACCATTCTAGTCATCCATAGCTCTTCTCGGAGAGTGGTTGAAGGGAGTATTGATCGATGGTCACGAAATACGGATCGTCGTTTGACCTACGGACCATATGTCTGTCCGTCGTCCAAGACTTAACCAATTTTTCTAGGCTGAAATTTTTGGGAGAACTGAGTTCTGATTGAATTGACTTTTGAATACATCCAATAACGTTAAAATGAAAGTACAAACTGAGTGAACATGATTCTAAAAATTAATTTAGGCATGAATGACTGTAAAACTGAAGAGGAACTATTACCTCAAACTGGAGTGAAATCCGGAGGAAAAATGTAAGGTTACTTTGCTTTCATGGATGCTTCTGCTTCTCAAGTAGCTCCCTCTACGGACTGACTCCTCCACAAAACCTTGACTGAAGTGACTTCTTTGTTTCTCAACCTTCTAACCTGACAGTAAAGAATCTCAACTGGTACATCCTCATAAGAAAGACTATCCTTCACCGCCACACTCTCTTATGGCACTATAAAGGCTGGGTCACCCATGCACTTCTTCAAGAGTGAGACGTGGAAGACTGGATGCACTGTTTCTAATCGTGCTGGCAATACTATCTAATATACCACCTTGTCAATCATTTTCAAGATCTTGTAAGGGCCTACATATCTAGGATTGAGCTTCCCTTTCTTTCCAAATCTCATTACCCCAATCATAGGTGAGACTTTAAGAAAACCCCTATCGTCAACTTGGAACTCTTGTTCCCTTCTACTTACATCTGCATAAGATTTCTGACGACTTTGGTCTATCTTAAGTCTATCTCTAATGAGTTTTACTTTTTCCATAGCATAAATGATGGAATCTATCCCTATCAAAGCTGTGTCACCTACTTTAAACCAACCAACAAGAGATCTACATGTACGCCAATATAAGCCTCATAAGGGGCCATCTGAATGCTGGAATGGTAGCTTTTATTGTAGGCAAACTCAATAAGAGGAAGGTGATAATCCCAACTACCTTTGAAATCGATACACAAGATCTCACCATATTCTCTAAGGTCTGAATGGTACGCTCTGCCTACCCAACCGTCTGTGAATGAAATGTTGTTTTAAGTTTAACTTGAGTACGAAGACCTTTTGGAAATTACTTCCACAAATGATAGGTAAACTGAGGACCTCTATCATAGATGATAGACAAAGGAAAACCATGCAACCTTAAAATTTCAGTAAGGTAAAGCTTGGCATAGTCGTCTGCCGAATATGTAATTTTGACTGCCAAAAACTGATAAGACTTAGTCATCCTATCAAATATCACCCAAATTAAGTCATGTTGTCTGGAGTACGAGGTAACCCTATGATAAAATCCATTTTGATCACATCCCACTTCCAAGTAGGAATATCGATCTCTTGAGTCATACCTCGTTGTTTATGAAGTACTACCTTGACTTCCTGCCAATTGGGGTACTAACTCACAAAGTCTGCTATATCCCTCTTAATTCCATTCCATCAATAGACTTTCTTCAAATCGCGGTACATCTTAGTGGCACCCGGATGAATAGAATACCTGGAGTATGAGCTTCTGCAAGAATATGTTGCCTCGAATCTCCCACATTAGGAACACACAATATACCTTGGTAGCGATTCTGCCCCATTCTAAACTGTTACACCATTTTCGAATATGCTCATAAGGAGAACTCCCAAGCGAGAAAGCCTGTGAACAACCTTCAATACCTCCTTTCATTTTTCATCAACATGGGTTACGCTACCCATAGATAATCTGCTAAGAGAATCGTCCACTACATTCTTCTTTCCAAGATTATAATGCACACTCATATCATAATACTTAAGGAACTCAAGCCATTTCCTCTGATAAAGATTCAACTCTTTCTAGGTGAACACATACTAAAGGCTCTTATGATTGGTGAACACATATACATGAACACCATACAAGTAGTGTCTCCATATCTTGAGTGTAAACACCACTGCTGCAAGCTCGAGGTCACGTGTTAGATAGTTCTTGTAATGCACTTTATGCTTTCTAGAGGCATAATATATAACCTTATCTCTTTGCATCAACCCACAACAAAGGACAACTCTGGAATCATCGCAATAGATCACATAACCATCTGAACTCTCTAGTAGATTCAACACTGGAGCTGTAGTCAATCTAGTTTTCAATACTGCGAAGCTTTTCCCATAATCATCTGACCATTGGAACATGACCATCTTCTGAGTAAACCTAGTCAATGGTGAGTTTGTGAATGCAAATCCTTCCACGAACCTTCTATAATAACCTGCTAAACCTAATAAACTTCTGATATCTGTAGCAGAGGTACGTCTGAGCCATTGTTTCACTACTTTTATCTTTTGTGAACCTACGCAGATCCCTTCGCTAGATAGAATGTGGTCAAAGAAGCAACAAATTGCAACCAAAACTCACATTTACTAAACTTAGATATTAACTAGGAATCCTTGAGAGTCTACAGATAGACTCTCAAATGACTTGCATGTTCTTCCTCACTCCTAGAGTAAAGGAAGGTATCATTAATAAAGACGATAATGAACAAGTCCAAGTACTGTTTGAACACTCTGTTCATCAAATAGATGAAAGTTGCAGGAGAATTAGTTAGTCCAAATGACATAAATACAAATTCGTAATGACCATACCGAGTTCTGAAGGCTATTTTTGGAAAGTCACTATCTCTGACGCTAAGCTGATGATAACATGATTTGAGGTCTATCTTTGAGAAATGGCTAGCTCCCTGAAGTCGGTCAAACATGTCATCAATCCTGGGAATGGGATGCTTATTCTTGATTGTGACCTTTTTCAACAGTCTATAGTCAATGCACATTCTGAGAGAACCATCTTTCTTCTTTACGAACAATATTGGTTTACCCCATGGTGAAATACTAGGTATGATGAAACCCTTATCTAGAAGGTCTTTCAACTGCTCTTTCAATTTTATAAGATCTGTTGGATCCATCCTGTAAGAAGTAATAAAAGTAGATTGAGTATCTGGAAGGAGATTAATTCCAAAGTCGATATTCATTTTGGGAGGAACCCCGGGAAGATCTTTTGGAAATACTTCTGGAAATTCACAGACTACTGAAACTTACTCAAGAGATGGGGTTTCAAGGGTAGAATCCTTATCCCAAACTAGATGATAGAGATAACCCTTAGATAACATCTTTCTGGCCTTAAGGCGAGAAATAAATCGACCCATAGGCGCTAGGCTACTACCCTTCAATTCTAGGATTCGTTCGTCTGGAAACTGAAAATGAACAATCCTGGTTCTACAATTGACTGAGGCAGAACATGAGTGTAAAAAATCCATGCCTAGAATGACATCAAAGTCTACCATTTCTAACTCTACTAGATCTGCTGAAGTAACTTTTTGAGAGACTATGAGAGGGCAATTTTTTTATACCCGTCTAGCTATAACTGGGTCACCGACTGGAGTAGAGACAGAGAAGGGTTTTGAGATAGTTTCTGGATGGAATTGAATTGGACTGCTTTACTGAGTTACAAAAGGCAAAGAGAACCATATGTGAGTCGATCCTTGAGTTTGTAGGATGCCAATCTCACTTATCACTACCAGTTACTGACAGCACACAAAATATTTCGTTGACTTCATCAATGAACTTCTCTAGGTCCTTACCAACATGCGACCCTAAAAAATTAGACGGATTAATCCTAACATAATCACAAATTCTGGATTCCATTGATCGATAAATTCTATTAGTAGGAACTAGAACCTGCTAATTGTTCTAGTTGGTCATACTCTTGACCAAAAGCTGAATTGGATTTTTGAAATTCTACATTTGAACTTCCTGATATGGTACTAGAGGAATAGTGTTAGCATTACGTGCATTAAAATTCCATTCTTAAGCTCTACAAGAAGGAATGATCTTAAACGCATAACGTTAAGTTAGAATTTAATTTGATCATACCTTACGCACGATAAAAGTAACAAGAGAGTGATGTTTTTCCTAAAACACTTCATAGCCTCCCTCTAATTAGATGTGGTGAACTTGACACCCATGAAAAGGACTCTACTTAGTGCGGCTTTTTAAGAAATCCTAGGACTCTTGAACCTAATGTTGTGATACCAAGTATTGTCACACCTCGAGCTACCCCCGAGATGCAGACACTGAACCTAGGACCACAAGGGATCCCAAGCTAACCCTGCTGGCATGATCATGAGCACACTAAAGATAATAAATTGTTGCGGAAGCTAAATCATACTTAAAATAAAAAGATGGGGAATACCCATATTCCATAACTGAGATATTTTAAAATAATGAGTTTAATACAAAAGAAATATTAACTCAATACTAAGATGAATCTAACTATTTCTGTAAAGAGCTTCTAAACTAGACTAGAAATACCGGGACAAGCCCCTTCTAATTCTAGCAAAAATTGAAACTAAATGAATAAAGACTTAAATAAAACTCATTATTGTTGTCCTCGGTGAATGAGGACTCACCATAATATGTTTAACTGGAGATCGGGAAATCGATCTACGCGTGATGTGGATGCTGAGAACTGAACCTACACGACGAAAAGATGTAGCGCACATATGCGTCAGTACTTGAAAGGTACTGAGCATGTTGGATAGAGTAAAGCTGAAATAAAACATAACTGATCAAGCACAAAACAATGTATAATAATCTAAACGTGATATGCTGATTTTTGAGATAACAAGATGCAATGACCAATTTATAACATGTTGAACTGAATACTGAATATACTGATAAATTGTCAAGGCTGAGAGTCTGACTGAACTGTTAGAGCTTCTAATAACCGATAATAAAACCACATGAGCTAAATGTGGAGTACGATGTATACGCCCAATCGAGAGGACCCAATATACACTGCCAAAGGTATAAAGGCATGCTGGCGTAATCCCTATACTGATTGCCAACAGAGGGGACTTACAACCTATTTGGCTAGTAGTCTCGGACTATTGGGTACGCTAAACCCTAGTCCAACTCGGTATTATGCAACTCCTAAATAATTATGATAATTAACTGATAATATTTGAAATTTTGTAAATATTGGATAGCTCAAAAATGAACATGCAAATTGAGAACACACAATTAATTTGGTAATTATGCATTTATAACTGAGGCATGTATATCTGAAGTGTCTAAAATATATGACCTAGCATGTGTAATTCAAGAACTAAAGAAATACAAAGCTAGGATTCATAAATTCAAATGATAATAAGAGTAATAACATGATAAGCTTATTTGGAATATATATTTAATTAATTCATGAAGTTATATCAAAGTTCTAGAAACACTAGGTTTAATCATAATAAAGAGAATCAAGAACTGAATGAAACTAATGACCTAATGGGTGAAACAACCCCCTAGTGAAATCTCACATACCTGATGATGAAATCTATGGAGAAATACTTATGTTTCGGGCTGGAACTGCTGGAGCTTGTGGCATTCTTGAACTAGGGTTGTTGAGCTTTTTCCTCCTCTATTATTTCTAATTTTCTATGTTTTGATTTAATGATTTGACTTGTATATGTTTTAATTATGTTTTTAGGCTTAAAATGACTAAAATCTAATGATTAAGAGTCAAAACGACATAACCTAGGGTTTAAACAGAGTGGGAAAGGTCAAAAAGACCCCTGGGAGGGTTGTTATCGGGTCTCACGACGGCCTGGACTGACGGCCCATCGTGCGCCCGATGCCCCGTCATTGGGTCCGTCGTGAGGGATTGTTCGACATTCCATTACTAAAATGAGCATAAATTTTTACTCGAAGGTCTGATTTTAGTAAGGTTTGTGGATAAAGAAAGATAATTCAATTATCTATTTGTGTGTAGGTCCTGGGAGACCTAATTCATTTTGTTCTAAGATATATGATCATTTTATGTTGACCCAACTTCATTTCCCTTTAACTAGCTGCAAATTGTCCACCTACGGTCAGACCAATGGACCGTAAGTCCACCTACGAACTATGTTGGTCACTTAGATCTTGTCAAAGAGTGGTTGAAGAGAGTCTTGGTCGACGGTCACGGACTACAGACTGCTGTTTGACCTACGGACTGTAAGTCGGTACATCGTCCAAGACTTAACCAATTTTTCTAGGATGAAATTTTTGGGAGTTTATGATCCCATCGACAGTTGTGCGGGACGCACCTTGGTGCAGGCTATAGTCCGCTGATGCCACCGTTGGTAGAACCTGTAGATTTTTCTAAAAAACTAATTTTCGGTGTGTTTTGGATACGGGGTGTTACAGTATCTCCCCCTTTGGAGCATTCATCCTCGAATGAAGACTATACTAGCTTAAATAGAGGGAGAAAGATGCAAACCTCACTACTAAACACTGAGAGCTGAGTTCTGACTTAATTGAGTTCTAATTACTTGCAATTACACCTAAATGAAAGTACAAACTTAGGGAACATGATTCTAAAACTGAATTTACGCATGAATGACTGTAAAACTTAAGAGGAACTATTATCTCAAGCTGGAGTGGAATCGGAAGGAAAAAGGTAAGGACAGATGGCTTTCATGGCTTCTTCTACTTCCCAAGTAGCTCCCTCTACGGACTGACTCCTCCACAAAATCTTGACTGAAGCGACTTCTTTGTTTCTCAACCCTCTAACCTGACGGTCAAGAATCTTAACTGGTACATCCTCATAAGAAAGATTATCTTTTGACCGGCACACTCTGGAATGTCACTATAGAGGTTGTGTCAACCACACACTTCTTCAAAAGTGACATGTGGAAGGTCGGATACACTGCTACTGATTTTGTTGGAAACCCTAACTCATATGTAACCTTGCCAATCCTTTTAAAGATCTTGTAAGGGCCTACATATCTAGGAATGAGATTCCCTTTCTTTCAAAATCTCATCACCCCTTTCATAGGTCAGACTTTCAGAAAAACCCAATCGTCAACTTGGAACTCTAGTTCCCTTCTCCTTACATCTGCATAAGATTTCTAACGACTTTGGGTTGTGTTATGTCTATCTCTAATGAGTTGCACTATCTCCATAGCATAAAGGACTGAATATGGCCCTATCAAAGCTGTTTTACCTACTTCAAACCAACCAACAGGAGATCTACATCTATGCCAAAATAGAGCCTCATAAGGGGCAATCTGAATACTGGAATGGTAGTTATTATTATAGGCAAACTCAATAAGAGGAATGATAATTATTATTGAAATTGATCACACAAGATCTCAACATATCCTCTAAGGTCTAAATGGTACGCTCTGCCTACCCAACTGTCTGTGGATAAAATGTTGTATTAAATTTAACTAAAGTACCAAGACCTTTTTGAAAAGACTTCCAAAAATGAGAGGTAAACTGAGGACCTCTATTTGAGATGATAGTTAAAGGAACCCCATGCAACCTCACAATTTCAGTAAAGTAATGCTTGTCATAGTCCTCTGCTGAATATGTAGTCTTGACCGCCAAAAAGCAAGAAGACTTAGTCATCCTATCAACTATCTCTCAAATTGAGTCATGTTGTTTGGGAGTACGAGGTAACCCTGTGATGAAATTAATATCGATCACATACCACTTCGAAGATGGAATATCGATCTCTTGAGTCATACCTCCTGGTTTATGATGTTCTACCTTGACTTCCTGCCAATTGGGTCACTTACTCACAAAGTGTGCTATGTACATCTTAGTGGCACCTGAATGAATAGAATACCCGGAGATTTGAGCTTCTGCAAGAATATGTTGCCTCAATTCTCCGACATCAGGAGCACAAAATATACCTTGGTAGCGAAATACACCATCTCCCTTTTGAGAGAAAACCTCCATTATCTGATTGTTGAATTCACCATTTAGTTAAAGCAAGATCGGATCACTCTTTTGCTTTTCCTTAACCTCCACTACCAAAGACGATTCCCCTGCATTCTGAACTGTTACACCTCTGTGTGATATTCTTATAAGGCAAACTCCCACGCGAGCAAGCCTGTGAACATCCTTCACTAGCTCCTTTCTATTTTCGTCAACATGGGCTACACTACCCATAGATAATCTACTAAGAGAATCGGCCACTACATTGGCCTTTCCAGGATGATAATGCACACTCATATCATAATACTTAAGGAACTCAAGCCATCTCCTCTAGCGAACATTCAACTCTTTCTGGGTGAACACATACTAAAGAATCTTATGATCAGTGAACACATCTACATGAACACCATACAAATAGTGTCTCCATATCTTGAGTGTAAACACCATTGCTGCAAGCTCGAGGTCATGAGTTGGATAGTTCCTCTCATGCACTTTAGGCTTTCTAGAGGCATAATATATAACCTTATCTCTTTGCATCAACACATAACCAAGGACAACTCTGGATACATCGCAATAGATCACATAACAATCTGAACTCTCTAGTAGAGTCAGACAGGAGTTGTAGTCAATCTAGTTTTCAATTCTGCGAAGATTTTCTCATAATCATCTGACAATTGGAACTTGACCATCTTCTTAGTAAACCTAGTCAATGGTGAGGCTGTGGATGAAAATCCTTCCATGAACCTTTGTAATAACCTGCTAGACCTAAGAAACTTTGGTTATCTGTAGCAGAGGTACGTCTGAGCCATTGTTGCATTGCTTTTATCTTTTGTGAATCTACACGGATCCCTTCGCTAGATAAAATGTGACAAAAGAAGCAACAAATTGCAACCAAAACTCACATTTACTAAACTTAGTGAATAACTAGCAATCCTTGAGAGTCTACAGATAGACTCTCAAAAAACTTGCATGTTCTTCCTCACTACTAGAGTAAATGAGGGTATCATCAATAAAGACGATAACGAACAAGTTCAAGTACTGTTTGAACACACTGTTCATCAAACCCATGAAAGTTGCAGGAGCATTAGTTAGTCCAAACGACATAAATACAAATTCGTAATGACTTTACTGAGTTCTGAAAGCTATTTTTTGAAAGTCACTATCTCTGACTCTACGCTGATGATAACCTGATTTGAGGTCTATCTTTGAGAAATGGTTGGCTCCCTGATGTTTGTCAAACATGTTATCAATCCTGGGGATGGGATGCTTATTTTTTATTGTGACCTTTTTCAACAGTCTATAGTCAATGCACATTCTGAGAGAACTATCTTTCTTCTTTACGAACAATACTAGTGCACCCCACGGTGAAGTACTATGTCTTATGAAACCCTAATCTAGAAGGTCTTTCAAGTGATCTTTCAATCCCTTAAGCTCTGCTGGAGCCATTCTATAAGGAGGAATAGAAATAGGCTAGGTATTTGGAAGGAGATCAATTCCAAAGTCAATTTCCCTTTTGGGAAGAACCTTGGGAAGATCTTTTGGAAATTCATCAGGAAATTCAAAGACTATTGGAACTGACTCAAGAGATAGGGTTTCAAGGCTAGAATCCTTATCCCGAACAAGAGTGATAGAGATAACTGATACCGCTCAAACTTACTTCTTAAAGAAGAAGTAAAGAAGTCCGTCAAGTAAACAACCCAACTAATGAGGTTTGGATCGTTCCCACGAGAAAAATAGTTCAGACTTAACTTTAATCTATTATTACTATTATCTTGTCAATTATTTTCTTTGAAAACAAAAGACAATAAAAGGGGGGTTTTATTTCTCTATTTAATGAAAATAACTACCTAAAATAAAGTAAACAACTAACAGATTCAAATCTTGGAATTTAATCAATTATTAAAAGTAACTAGGGTTTAAGTGTTCTCCACATGTTCCTAACTTGAGAATTCTAACTATAACAATTCTTTCCTAGTATCTTGCATGCAAAGTGATAGGTTTTGTATTTCTAAATCCTTGGTCCGGCATCTAGAAAATTTTGAAATCCTTACCTTTACCTCATATTAAGCATTGTATTCGATATTTGACTAAGTTATTACCTTGGACCAATCAATACTAGCCTATTAGATAGTATACACAAAATCTATGTTGATAATTATTTTCCTATTACCTACCTCCTTATACCGGCAAGTAGCATTAAGGAAAGTTCTAACGTTGTCCATCCGGTAAAACTACTTCTAAAGGAAAGAATTAGCAATACATGCAAGACACTATTCTAGAATTGTTATTTTAGTTAGGTTTTAACTCATTATTCACTCATGGTTACCACAATTCTAGTTATGGAGTTTAGTTACCCATAGTCATAATCACAATATTCATATATGTAATATAATAATTCATGCACTTACTTCAATGAGAAAGAATAAAATCTAGAAGTTCACTTGATTAATCGACAAACGCACAAACAATCAATATCAGAAAAATTGTGTCAAGTACTGAAATTAATCAAGGACTAAAGATTCTATAAAAGTCTAACAATCACAAAGTCTAATATTCAAGAGTCTAACAACAAAGAGTATACTAACAAAAAGTCTAACCCCAAAAATGAGGTCTTTCTAACTATTTATCAAAAACAAAAACCTAATAAAAGAAAGACTCTAACTACTGAAAATCTATCAAAACACGTCCGAGTCGACGGACCTTGTGACGGGCTATCGTGGTCACGACAAGCCGTCATGGCCTTCGTCATCCTATACCTTAAAAATCCTTCTGCTGCATTCTTTATTATCCTCAATGAACAGGTATGACGGACCGTTCCAAGCACGAGGGTCCGTCGAGGGTCTCCATTCCATAACCCTTAAACTTCTTGGAATTTGGGTACTAGGAATACTATCTGATCATCACGAAGCACTAGGAGGATGGACCGTGGTGGCTATGATGGTCCGTCATGAACTATGTAATCCCACACTTAGGTCAGACTTCCCCATCTTCCTTCAGCAGCTTCACTATTATGCCACCTAAGGACCATCACAAGCTCGATGGACCATCATAAGCTCCGTAGGTGGTAACTTTTCTGCATTTCTTGATCAAAAACATCCGCGTTCATCTTTAGGCATATTTCCTGCAAATAAAAAGACACATACAAAAAAATCAATACCAAAAGGCTTTTGGACACACAGTAAACTTAAGGAAAAAGCATTAAAAATACCGTGAAACCACGGTATATCAACACCCTCAACTTAAATTCGTGTTTTGTGATCAAGCAACGTACTATGAGTCACCTATAAAATCTTTTTACAACAGTATCCACGTTTTAGCTTTCACAATCATTTGGCTATCAATCCTTATCAGTCTCATCATGTTTATGAATGTTATCGCTGTTAGGCTTGAATAATGTGGAATCAGACCATAACAGAGACTCACCATGCACTGACACCTATCCTCTTCAATTTCTTACCGAGGTGCTAATATTTCCGGTATTGCAACTAGTGTCCTCAGTTTAAAACAACTTCCTAATTTTTCACACATTGATTTCACTTTGAGTATAAGGATTACTTCTCAACACTCACTCTCATAACCAATTCCCAACTCATTCATACATATTGTCATAAGCTTGCCCTTATTTTCATTGCTTTAAGTTCGCTATACAACTCATAGGATAACTATGGGACTTTCCTAGCTTGTAATATAGGCTCAGTGTCAGGTAAAGTATATTTAGGTATACTTTAGTGACTTTTTGCTCTCCTTGACATATTAGATAAACATACCACTTTTTATCATTTTATTTCGCCCAATTTCTCATATGCTTTCACCTTGCTATTCTCCCTTCTTTCTTCATTTGTGTAAGTGACTCTCTCCTTTTCTTCCTTCTACTTATTGTATTTTTTTTATTTATTCATTTCTCTTATCTTTCAAGTGGTTCTTGATTCACTTTAGTATTGTTCTTTTTTTTTGTTCTTTCAACCCCACTTTCCTGAGCATTTCTCATAAGAGCACCCTCAACTCATGGCTTTGCCGTGAGTCAATGTACACAATACCCAAAATTGGGTAAGGACCACGAAAAGGTTTTTTACTGCATTAGCCACCCTCAACTTATGTTTTTGGCATAAGCTGAGGTGCATATGTCCAAGGAAGGACTAGATTTGAAATTAAATGAAAGACATACCTCTTTAATAACGCAATAAGTCCCAGACGACGGTCCGTCGCAGATGCTATGGTTCATCATTGTTTCCGTCGCAAGTGCCCTAGATTTGAAATTAAATGAAAGACATACCTGCATTACAGAATCATGCGACTGTCCATCGTATGCGTGGCAGTCCGTTGATGTGTTCGGCAGTGACCGTTGCAGAGTGATTTTCTGCAGAATTTCCTGGTGATGTTCCTGCATATTTAAAACCCAAGTATTAAATGCTACAATTACTAGAAAGAAAACTATAAGTGTTGGGTTGCCTCTAAAAAAGCTCCTGATTTAACGTAGCGGCACAACTGATGAAACTTGATTACTCAGACTTCATTAGGATGGTATGCCTCGATTACTTCATTTTCTTATTCAGCATGCCCGGAATAGGTTTAGATTTGTTGTCTATTTACCTTAAACCGCACACCCTCCTTGGTTTGAACCGCAACTGCTCCATGAGGGAATAGTTCGGTAATCAAGAAAGGGACAGTCCATTTGGACTTGAGCTTGCTCGGAAACAAATGCAACCTATTATTGTATAAAAGCACCAAATCCCCAACCATAAACTCTCGTTTTTCAATTTTTAGGTCATGGTACTTATTCATCGTTTCTTTGTAGGATATAGAAGATACTGATTGGAGCTCACCACTCTTCCTCATGGACCTACTAATGTTGAAGGTCGCTTCTTCATTGTTTAACCGAAATTTCATCTGGCCCTTTTCCATATCAACTAAGGCTCTATCCATAAAAACGAATGGCCTCCCAAGAATAATAGGCACTACAAAATTGACTTCACAATCAAGAATAACAAAATCTACAGGAAATATGAACGACTCTACTTTTACTAGCACAACGTGGAGTATCCTTATAGGCCTTTTTACTGTTCGATCGGCCATCAGTAGCCGCATCGCAGTGGGCTTTGAATCACCCAAACCCAACTTCTTGTGAATGGAGAGGGGCATGACATTTATGCTTTTCCCCCAGATCACATAATGCTTTCACAAAATGTAATGACCTGACTGTACATAGAATAGTGAATGCACCCGAATCTTCTTTCTTTTGTACTAGAGAACTTGTAGCAAAAGCACTACAATGCTGCATTCTGTTATCAACCTCAAAAGTGACCGATCTTTTTTTTGTAACCAAATCTTTCATAAACTTGGCATAACCGGGCATTTGTTCTAAAGCTTCTACCAAAGCGGCATTGATAGAAAATTGATTCAACATTGTTATAAAACGCCGATACTTACCATCCTTGGTCTATTTTTCTAATGTTTGAGGAAAGGGGGGTCTAGACATAGGAATTACCTTTGTAGGCACTTAATCATCTTTTCCCGTGTTATCTTCTACTTCACCACTAACCTCTACCACTTTATCATTATGTTTTATCAACTTTTCCACATTAAAAGGCATAGGTGCGTAAATGATCTGCTTCCCTCCCCGAGTAGTGATTGCTATACAGTGTCCATCATTTTTAAGATTTTGGACAGTGTTGTTAGGAAGAGTGACTGGTTGCCGTGTGTTCACAGTCGCATATAATTGTTCCATTTGCAACTCAAGCTGCTTAATCGATATTTCATGTGTATCGACTTTTTTTCCAATACCCAATAAATCACTCCTTAACTATTTAATGTGCTCATCACTAGCATCGAACCTCCTCATCATGTAGTTCAACATATTCTCAACTCGCGCCATACTATCTCCACCATCCCAAGGAGTAACTTCATGATTTTTAGGAGGGACATAGGGCTCATTCCTATCATTTCTGTTACCATAGTTACCCCTATTAATTTTGTTGTCGCGGTTGTAGTTTCCATCTCATACATAATGACCCTCACGATTATAGTTACCATAGATCCAACCTTGGTTTCCTTGACCTAAATGCCAATTCTCCTAATTTAATCATGATAAGAGAATCAAGAACTGACTGAAACTAAGGACCCAATGGGTGAAAAGAACCCACTAGTCAAACCTCACATACCTTGTGATGATCTCCACGAAAAAAATACTTAAGTTTTAGGGCTGGAAAACTGCTGGAGCTTCTGGCATTCATAAAGTAGGGTTCTTGAGATTTTTTCTCCTCTCTTTCTTCTAATTTTCTATGTTTTGATTTAATGATTTGAAATGGAATTTATTTTAATTATGTTTCTACGCTTAAACTGACAAAAATAAAATGATTTAGGGTCAAAAGAAGGTAACCTAGGGTTTAAACCGAGTGGGAAAGGTCAAAAAGACACCTGGGAAGGTTTCTGTCGGGTCTCACGACGCCCAAGACTGACGGTACATCGTGCGCCCAACGCCCCGTAGTTGGGTCCATCGTGAGGGCCTGTTCAACAGTCCTTTACTAAAATGGGCATAACATATTACTTGGACGTCTGATTTTAGAAATATTGGTGGATATGGAAAGATAATTCAATTATCTATCTGTGGGTAGGTTATGGGAGACCTAATTCATTTTTTCTTAGAGTTATGATCATTTTATGTTGACCTAACTATATTTCCCTTTAACTGGCTGCAAATTGTCCACCTACGGTCAGACCTATGTACAGTAGGTCCACCTACGAACCATGCTGGTCATCCATAGCTCTTGTCAGAGAGTGGTTGAAGGGAGTCTTGATCGACGGTCATGGACTACAAACCATCGTTTAACCTATGGACCTTAAGTCAGTCCGTCGTCCAAGATTTAACTAATTTTTGTAAGATGAAATTTTTGGAAGTTTCTGATCCCATCGACGATTGTGCAGGACGGACCGTGGTTGAGGTTACGGTCCGTCGATGCCACCGTTGGTAGCACCTGTAGATTTTCGGATAACTAATTTTTAGTCTATTTTTGCTACTGGGTGTTACAACTAGTTTCCACCAATATTCTAACTTGGCATTGAGAGGAGTTCGGTTGGCATCAACAGTCTCGCTGTATAGAAACAAGCGGATGGCTGGCGAGGAGATGTCTACACGCTTGCCGCGAACTCAGATGTGATCTAGCGGGGCATGTTTAACGCGAAAAGCCCGCCTGTCTATCTGTGATCCGAGAGTTGACACATATGAGGCGTAGAAATCTCTAAGTAACTCCTTACTGTATAGGCCCACATCACGAGCCGTCCATTCTAGAAGGTGCCTTGTTAAGAGGGTATGGATTGCCGACATGGTTGGGAGACTCCCCGTAAGGACCCGCTTCTCTAGTGTAAGGGTCCGGGTCATAACCCACTTATCATTCGGCATCTTGGCGTTTGTGTACACATGAAATTGCCAATCAACACACCACCGGTTTGGCTGGTTGGCAACCGGTGGGAGGACGCCAGTAAGTGGTGCTGGAGTGGAATCAGCACTATCGGCCTCATCAGACAAGGCAGGCTGGGATGCAGTGGCTAGAGTAGAAGCCTCCTCAGACCCGAAGATTTCTTCTGAACCCAATACTTCCTTAAAACTAGAAGCATCTCTAAAGTGTGTAGTAGACCCATAACGCGTGTCGATCTGTATGCACTCCTCTTAAGAGTGATAGGCAGTGACTACACCAAGCGCCAACTTTGTGGGGGTGGCTCTGGTGGTGCGTGCAACCCGTTAAGGAGTGACAGTTCCTGTGGGCACATATTTTGGGTCACGCTTATCAGAGCTAATGACCAGTCGAGCAGATGGAGCGACAGACTTGGAACACCCACGTGAGTGTACTCAATATTTCTTTGGTGCCATCAGTGTTATTACCTGCAAATAACAACAATTGGTACCATTAGAACCAAAAAAACATGCATTGAAGAAAACAACAATGAAAAACTAGTACTGAACCGGTAGTGTTGCAGTTGTAGTACTGCACGACGGACCCATTGTCAGTCCGCTATATGTTTGACAGACCGTCATGAAGGTCCGTGATGAAACACTTAGGAATTTTTTTGAGACTTTCAGGAAGAAAATCTCTGTCAATCGTGACGGTTGTGCGGGATAGACCGTCGTAGGCATGACGGTCCATCGCAGAGGTCCGTCGAGGGTCACTTGAGAAACATATTGAGACTCTCAAAAAGAAAGTCTCTGACAATCATAATAATTGTGAAGAGCGGACAGTCGTAGGCACGATGGTCCGTCGCAGAAGTCCGTTGAGGGATACGTGAGAAAAATACTGAGACTATCAGAAAGAAAGTCTTTGACAACCATGATAGTTATGCGGGACGGACCGTCACAGGTATGACGGCTCGTCATAAATGTCTGTAGTGGGACACTTAGAAAGTATTTTGAGACCTTAAATAAAAGGGTCTATGACAACCGTGATGGTTGTGAAGGACAGACCGTCACGGGTATGACGGTCTATCATAAGTTCCCATAAAACTATGGAGGAGATAATAAATAAAAAAACTGAGGCTTTGTGTGACAGACGGTACAATGGTCCGTCGTGGGTACGATGGTTTGTCATTGGGCATGATGGTTTGTCGTTGGTAACGATGGTCCGTCGTTGGACACGACAGTCCGTCGTTGGGGTCTCGTTGTGTCTTACATTGACAGAATGGAGAAGCATAAGTCGGCCCCTAAGTTTGTTAATACGAACTAAATTTATCAACCCACAGTTCCTAACCAATTTACCTATCATTCTAGCATTCCTATGGCAATAATTTCTCAAGTTTTATCATGATATTTCATAGAACTATCAATCTAGGTTAGAAACAAATATCAAAAACAGACACCCACCATTCAATTTAGTTAACACAAAAACCCCGTTCTTTTTACAATAATAATGGTCTAAAGGCACTTAGGATTGTTAGGGTGAGGTCTTAGCATGCATTAGGGGTAAAATATCACACACCCACACATTCAGAAACATTTATTTTTTCATGGAAAAACAAAACGAAATGTAGATGAATGATAGAGCAGAAGCACATACCTGATAATGAAGTCAATGAATAAGAAATTCAACACCACAAAGTTATGAGTAGTGCACTGAACCAAAAAATCCGACCGTCAATGAATGGGAAAATACTTTGGGAGTTTGGGTAAAGAAAGGAAATCAGAAGATCGAGAGCAGAAGAGTGATTAAGGAGATGAAGAGGGAGAAAATTAAGGAAATGAGGGAAATAAATGGTTTCAATGATGTGGTGGGAAGTTAAAACATTTTAAATTTTTTAATATTCATCGGTCGGGTCGGGTTTACGGGTTTTTTGACATGACAAGTCCCCATCAAAAGCTCGACGGAGGTAGGAAGATCAATCTTGGGGGTCCGTCATGCGTGCCCTAACTTTGAAAATTTGGAAAACATACCTGTACACAATAGCCGTTTGCGACTGTCCATCGATGGGTCCCCCAAAGGGTGATGCAGATCAATTTTATGCAGATTTTCTGCTGATGTATACCTGCAAATTTAACAACCATTAAGCTATTTTTTTGTATTTTCAGGACGCATTTTTTTTGGTTTTTTGGACACGGACCCTAAACTATGATCTAGCCAACACTTCTCAAAAATAAAACCAATATTTAGATGCGACGTTTAAGGAAATAAAAGCAAAGAAACAAGCAACTATAACTTGAAAATCACAAAAAACCTATGGTTCTCTAGGGGATAAATATTTGGTTGCCTTTCAACCAATAGTTTATTTAACGTCGCGGCACGACGTAGGACAGTTGATTACTCAAATTTCATCATGATGGTATGCCTCGATCACTTCATCCGATATTTCAGCGTGCCCCAGATAGATTTTTATACGCTATTCGTTCACCTTAAATTGCACACCCTCCTTGTTCTCCAACTCAACGACTCCGTGAGGAAATAGTTGGGTGATCAAGTAAGGACCATTCCATTTGGACTTGAGTTTTTCCGGAAACAAACGCAACTTAGAACTAAATAAAAGAACTGAATCCCCAACCATAAAACCTCATTTCTCGGTCTTTTGGTCATGGTACTTTTTCATCTTTTCTTTGTAGAGGGCTGAACTTTCATAAGCTTTTAGGCGAAATTCATCAAGCTCATTTAACCTCTGTTAAGCAGCTTCAGTCCAATCCATTTTAAACTTATTTATTGCCCACCGGGTTTTATGCTCTAATTCAAACGGTAAGTGACAAGCCTTCTATACAAGTTGGTATGTGGACATACCTATGGGAGTCTTGTATGCTGTTCCGTAGGCCCAAAGAGCATCATCAAGCCTCCTTGACCAACCCGTTCTACTAGCAGTCACCGTTTTGACAAACTCTCCTTAATCTCCCTATTTGACACCTCAACTTGCCCACTAGTTTGAGGATGGTAAGGAGTGGACACATTATGGCGAACCCCATATTTATCAAAGAATCCCTTAAACAATTTGTTGCAAAAGTGGGATCCCATATCACTTATAATAGACCTTGGGGTGCCAAATCAGGAAAATATATTCTTGTTTAGGAACGGAGTGACACTCTTTCCATCATTATTTGCGAGTGCGATAGCTTCCACCGATTTAGACACGTAATCGACCGCTACTAGAATGTACTTCATCCCATGAGAACTCACTAAAAGCCCCATAAAGTCAATACCCCACACATCAAATAGCTCAATAACAAGAATGGGATTTAAAATGAGCTCGTGCTTTCTCCATATGCCACCATCTCTTTAGCATATGTCACATGTCTTAGTGAACTCATTAGCATCTTAGTGGATAGTTGGACAATAGTAGCACCATTGAAAGATCTTGTGAGCGGCCCGGATACCACTATGATGTCCATATACGGATGAAAAATGGCATGCCTCCAAAACACTCAACATCTCAACTTCTGGCACACGATGCCGAATAAGCCCATAGGCACAACTCGTATACAAGAATGGCTCAGCCCAAAAGAACTTTTTCACATCATACATGAACTTTTTCCTTCGATGAAAGGACAAATCTGGTGGATTTATATCACTAGCATGATAAATTGCATAATTTGCGAACCATGGAATCAAGTCTGGAGAGGCATCCAATCAATGCTCATCAGGGAAAGTATCATCAATTTCAGTTTTATCCCACAACTTTCTCATTGATTCATCTTCTAAATAGGACAAGTTATCAGCAACTTGATTTTTAGTCCCTTTTTAATCAATCACCTCAAAGTCAAATTCATGCAATAGTAAAACGCAACAAATCAACCTCAGTTTCGCATCCTTATTTACCATCAAATAACTCAAAGTACAGTGATCAGTATGCACTATAACCCTAGTGCCAAGCAAATAGGAGAGAAATTTCTTAAAAGCAAAGAATACTACAAGGACCACTTGCTCATTCAAGGTATAGATCTTTTGGCTTCATTTAGGGCTTTACTAGCATAGTAAATGAAGTGAAGGATTTTGTCCCTTCTTTACCCC
Organism: Solanum lycopersicum; assembly: GCF_036512215.1. Lineage (NCBI taxonomy): Eukaryota > Viridiplantae > Streptophyta > Magnoliopsida > Solanales > Solanaceae > Solanum > Solanum lycopersicum. The sequence continues at coordinate 31,063,961 of NC_090808.1, forward strand.
AATACAACACCAAGATCAACCCCACTAGCATCACACATTATGTCAAATGGCTTGCTCCAATCCGGCAAAATAATGATAGGTGCAGACACCAAATTTTCTTTGAACTCACCAAATGCCTTAAGACAGGATTCATCAAAATAAAATTTACACTCTTTCTCAAGCAACTTGAACAAAGGATGCGCAATTTTTGAAAAATCCTTGATGAACCTCCTGTAAAAACCTGCATGCCCAAGAAAGCTTCTCACACCTTTGACAGAGATAGGCGAGGGAAGTCTCTATATTACCTCGACTTTAGCTCGATCAACGTCTATTCCCTTCTCTAAAATGTGATGATTAAATACAATACCCTATTTCACCATGAAGTGACATTTTCCCCAATTTAGTACTACATTGCAGTCTTCACACCTCTTATGAGCTTCAGACGAATGACTAAAACACCTCTCAAATGAATCACCAACCACAGAAAAATCATCCATAAACACCTCAATAGTGTCCTCCACCATATTGGAGAATATCGACATCATACATCTCGAAATGTGGCGGGTACATTGCACAACCCAAACAACATTCTCTTGAATGCAAAGGTCCCATATGGACAAGTAAAGGTGGTTTTCTCTTGATCTTCTGGTTTAATAGAAATCTGATCATACCCCGAATAACCATCAAGAAAATAATACCACCCCTTTTCGGCAAGTCTATCCAATATCTTATCCATGAAGGGCATAGAAAAATAGTTTTTTTCGGTCCATGCATTTAATTTTCAGGTAATCCATACACACCCTCCAACAAGTCACCGGTCTCATTAGAACAAGCTCATTTTTCTCATTGGTGACCACACTGAATAGGGCATACCCAACTACTATCAGCGATTGGATATATCACTCTGGCATACAACAATTTAATAATTTCCTTCTTCACTACCTCTTCTGTAGGTGGATTTAGACGTCTCTGATGCTCAATACTTGTCTTATGATAAGGTATGAGTTGGATCTTATGAGAACAAATACCGGGAGGGATCCCAATAATATCCGCAATAGTCCACCCAATAGCTATTTTGAACCCTTTTAACAGTTTCACTAAACTCCCAACTTGATGCATATTAAAATCTGATGCAATAAAAGCTGGCAAATTGTCAGATTTACCAAAGAATACATACCTAAGATGATGTGGCAGAGGCTTGAGTTCAAATTTTGGAGCCTCCATAATAGACGGTTTTGCTTGTAAAAATTTGCGATGTTGCATATCTAACTCAAATTTCTTTGGTTTAAAATGAACACTACCTTGATCAAGTGCCACGACCAATCACCCATACTCATCAATGCCATCACTATCAAATTTCATGGTTACTGCCCTCAATGCTTTTGCACCCAGACACTCCTTAATTTGTTCCTCAGATGACTCTTAAACTCCATATGATATAGCAAATACCAATTGGAGCACACCACTCTGCCTCATAGACCTACAACTATTGAAGGTCACTTCTTCATTGTTCAACTGCAATTTCATCTGCCCCTTTTCCATATAAACCAAGTCTCTACCCATATCAAGGAATGTCCTCTCAAGAATAATAGGAACCTTAATATCGCCCTCACAATAAAGAATCACAAAATCAGCCAGAAATATGAACGACTCAACTTTTACTAGCACATCGTGCAGTATACCAATGGGTCTTTTTACCGTTTTATCAACTATTAAAATCCGCATCGCAGGAGGCATGGGTTACCCAAACCCAACTTCTTGTAAATCGAGAGGGGCATGAGATATATACTTGCCCCAAGATCACATAATGCCTTTGAAAAATGTAAAAACCCGATTGTAAAAGGAATAGTGAAAGCACCCGAATATTCTTTCTTTTGCACTAGAGATTTGGTATCAATGGCACTACAGGCCTGTATTCTATCATCATCCTCAAAAGTGACTGATTTTTTCTTTGTAACCAAATTTTTCATGAACTTGGAATAACCGGGCATTTGTTCAAAATCTTCTACCAAAGGGACATTGATACAATGATGTTTCAACATTGTTATAAAACGCCAGTATTTACCATCCTCGGTATTTTTACTAACATTTTTTGGAAAGGAGGTGGTGGTCTAGGCATGGGGGTCATATTTTGGGGCACCTCAATATATTTTACCATTTTATCGTCTAACTCACCACAAACTCCACCGCTGTAGCATCATCTCTTATCGTTTTTTCTACACTAGACGGTATAATTGGATCAATGGTTTGCTTGACATCCCGAGTAGTTATTGACATACAATGCTCATTATTTTTCTGATTTGGGATTTTGCTAGGAAGAGTGCCTGGCTGCCGTGTGTTCACAGTTGCAGACAATTGGGCCATTTGCAACTCAAGATGCTTAATCGAGATTGCATGTATATTAACTTTCATCCTATACCTGCTAAGTCATTATTTAACTCTCTAGTGTGCTCATCACTAGCATCGAACCTCCTCATCATTTTATTAATCATATCCTCAACTCGCACCAAACTACTTCCACCATCCCTATGAGCAACTTCATGATTTTGAGGTGGAACATAGATCCCACTCCTATCATTTCTTTTACCATAGTTAACCCAGTTGAAGTAATTGTTGTGGTTGTAATTACCATCTCGGACATAATAACCCTCATGGTAATAATTACCATAGTTCTGACCTTGGTTTCCTTGACCTTGGCGCAAATTCTCCTTATTGTAGCCTTGGGCATTTGGTCGGAAATCTCCCGTCTGATTATTAACCGCATAAGAGTCCTCTTCATAGTAATATTCATCATTTGGCGGCGGTGGTTTAGACAAGTAATTCAGCGCATTAACCTTTTCAACACCCCCATCTACATGTTTCAACACCAATCGAAGCTCATTTCTCATTTGAGACATCTCCTCACGAAGATCATCTGCGACTGAGTTTTGTGCGGATTGGACTACTAAGGTGTTTCTCCTAATATCTGAATTCCTAGTACTCCAAGGTTTATCATTTATAGAGATTTTCTCTAACTTTTTCAGCAATCTCGTCATAAGGACACTCCCCATAACAACAACCCGCTATCGTATCCATCACCGCTTTATTATTATCATCATGTTCTCAATAGAAATATACTTTCACAAACTCATCATCTATGCGGTAATTTGGGACACTTTGCAAGAAGAAAGTGAACCTATACCAAGAACTACTAACAGACTCTCCTGGTAGTGCCACAAAGTTGTTCACTCTGTCTTTGTGGTTTGGTTTCTTAGACAACGGGTAGAAGCGTGCTAAAAAAGCATCCCTCAGTTGATTCCAAGTGAAGATTGAGTTATAGAGGAGCTCACTAAACCAGAAAGCAAACTCTTCCGTCTGTAAGTGAGGAAAAACTCTTAGCCCGATTACATCCACGTTCAAATCGGGCCTCCTTACACAACTTTTGCACACTACCGTTACCTTAGTGATGTGGGCATGTGGATCCTCAGAAGGTAGCCCTGAAAACAACCCTTTTATAGTGATTATTAGCATCAGGCTACTAGTTACCACAAAAGTGTGGTCGTGTGGTAGAAGGGGCATAATGAGTGGCCCATCAGAGTTTGTGATATTTTCGTAGCCCCTATAGTACTCTTAAGGGAGTGCAACAGGAGGTTGTCTCCGTATTTAAGTTTCCCCACTAATATCAGTTAATACATGGTCACAAACGTCAACCAATGGTGGCATTTGCGGGACGACCTCATCACCTTTGATGCACAAATTCTGATTAATTCTTCTTAATGTACGCTCTAGTTTGGGGTAAGGTTCAATTACAGGTATCCTCTACTCTCTGTTTGGCATGTAAGGAAGTTATACCTGCAGGAGACAAAAACAAAAAGAAAAAGTAAAATTAGGAAAATGTTGAGTAAATATTTGATAAGCTCTAATTTACTTCTCGAAAAGAAGTAAAAGTGGTAGCATCAAGTAAAGAACCCAACTAGTGAGGTTGGTATTGTTCCCACGAGGAATATGGTTTCAGACATAATTTTATTCTATTATTACTTCTATCAGTCAATTATTTCCCGAAAACAAATAAGTAAAGGGGTTTTGATTAATAAAAGCAATTAGCTAAATTAAAATAAACAAGTGAGAGGTTTACGTATTGGAGTTTAAACAAGTAATGAGAGCGACTAGGGCGTAAATGTTCCCCGCAGGCTCCTAACTTGGTAATTCTAGCTATAACAATCCTTTCCTAATATCTTGAATGCAAAGTGATAAGTTAGGCATCTCTAAATCCTTGGTCTGGCATCTACAGAATTTCACTCCTCACCTTTGTCCAGCTATGTGTGTTTCTTTACTAAACCTTATCTTTACCTCATATTCATCATCATATTTGATATTTGACTAAGTTGTTACTTTGTACCAATCAACACTAACCTATTAGATAGTATACACTAAATCTATATTGATAATTCTTTTCTTATTATCTACCTCCTTGGTCAAACAAGTAGAAATAAGGCAAATTCTAACGTTGTTCATCCTCTAAAAAGACTTCTAAGCGGAAGAATTAGCAACAAATGCAAGACACTATTCTAGAATTGTTATTTTTGATAGGTTTTACCTTGTTAATTACCATGGTTCCCACAACCCTAATTATGGAGTTTAGTTACCAGAAATTTACTTGAATAAATCACCAAAACAATAATAATTGATTCCGAAAAAGTAATATCAAATCCCAAAAATCAAGAGGTCAATACTTAGACAACTAAACTTAAAAATATCCAAAGGTCTAACCCCAAAAAACGAGGATTTTTGAACTATTTATAATAAAACAAAATCTAATAAAGAGTCGTTCCATACTTGGCACAAATATCTGTTGCTTTCTTCATCGACTCTCTCACACTCGGCAGAAAAGTGTAACAAACAGTTTAAAGCATGACGGTTCGTCGAGAGACTTCGTTTCACACACTTAGAATAATCTAAATTTGGGAAATGGGACTACTCTTTGTTAGCCTTGATGAATGTGCAGGACAGACCATCGTGTATATGAAAGTCCATCATGAGCTTCCGTAGTCCTACACATGGTCAGACTTCCCCAACTTCCTTAATCACCCATAATATTCTCACGACGGTTGACCCCTACGGACCGTCATAGTCACGACGGACCGTCGTGGGGTCCTTAGGTGGTCACTTGTGTAATTTCAACTTAAAATTTCCGCGTTCTCCTTTGGAAAGATTTCCTTGAAATAAATAGAAATATACATCAAAAATCAATACAAAAAGGCTTTAGGCACACACTAAACATAAGGAAAAGTCTTTGAAACTACCGTGAAACCACGGTACATCATTTAGTGTTCCTTTAATTTAAGTAAGTTAGGCCAAGGGTTGTCTTGGAGGCCAAAAATGGTCTTCGAGTGACGTCCGCATCAAGGGTGTAGGCTTTGGACCTGACCAAGGTACTAATTATCTACGTAGTACTCTTTAAATTATGAATGAGCATGTTGTTGTTGCATTTGCTTGTTGGGTGTTTGAATTAGATGTTGCCACCCTTAGCCTAGTAAGAGTAATCTCATTTGAGGAAGAACGTTCCCAAGAGAGATATATTATAACATCTCGCATCTAGAATTAGCTAGAAAGGAGTTAAAAATCTAGATATTGTAACATCTCACATCTAGAATTAACTAGAAAGGAGTTAAAAATCTAGAAAATACTTATTTGGAAGTAGGAGGAAATCTAAATTATTTTAACTAAGTTAAAAGTGAGCTTTTTGTCAACGTTAAACGACCATAACTTGTATCTCAGGATGAGCTAGGCATATGTCAATATATGGATGGAAATTATTTGAAATAATCATTCCAACGCATCCATGTCTGCGTGATTCTGAGTTCATATGAGGGAGTAATGTTTTCTTGAATTTGGGTTGTTGGATTGAGGAAAGTCTTATCCGAATTAGGGAAGGGCAATTTAGTCTTTTACTTACATAAGTATATTAATTCATTTTTAGGAATCAATAGGGGTAAACTAAGATTTTGTTTAGTTTAGTAAAATTAGAATTCACCCTAAGGCTTGCAAAAATGAGAAAAAATGAGAAAAGAAGAGAAATCAAGAACTCACCGAGCAACCTTCGAGCTTGAGTTTGGATTTTTTGGGGGGTGAACCCTTATAAGGTAATGAGTATTCCATAACCTTGGGTTCTCTCACCCACGTGCCAAGAATGTTTGATTCAGCGTGAAATAGTTCTAAAACGATTGGAAATTGAATGTTCTTGTTAGTTGTTTTTAAATTGCTTTTGTTCTTTTACATATGTAGAGATTTAGGAATTTCTAGATATAGAAGTGTTTTTCTTGAGTTCATTGGGTTATATACTTTTTTTATAAGATGTGTGTATATGAATCTAAAGTTAATTTGTGAAAATGAATTGAATTAAAATGATTTATAGTCAGAAAACGAGAGGAAAAATTTGGACGGTTGTTCTTTTCTTTCAAAGTACTATGTAATATTTTCCCTTATATTTTCATAAACTTTCATAGATTTTTAGGTAAAAATCATTCCTCTTGCATAACTCAATCTTAGTGTACATCCTTATAGTATAATTGTGAACAATAACACATCCTTCAACTACCGAAAAACATGACTAAACATCCTTTTTGTTGACTACGTTAAAAGAACTAACATAAATACATGTCTAAGAACATGACTCCCCCCAAATCCTCATAGTCTATAGATTGATTTCTTCATGTTCATAAACAATAGCACACATCATAGTTTGGACTTTCTTTCATGCTTTTGTGCAAAAAGTTAATCTGCTTCAATTCTCCCCACTTTCAATCTATCTTAAGCAGTATTGTGTCCTTAACCAAGGGTTGGAATTAACTGCTCATATAACTGATCATTGTACTCATGTTTTTTGAAGAATCTAAATCGCACTTGAAAATTTTAAAGATAAATCGCACTCGAAAATTTAAAAGATGTGCAGTGGTTGGAAATTCTTGAAACGCAATTCGGATAAGAAATTAGCAATCATGAGACATTTATATGAGACAATAAGGCTCATGTTAATTAGAAATATACCAAGTATGTATGTTTGCCTGAAGAGAGATATTTAGTTTGTTGTGCAAGGTGCCGCAAGGGTGATCATAGTTAAAAGTGTCACCCATAGAGACTTCAATGAAATAATAAAGGAAAATCAGAATTTTTGTTCATGTGTAGTGTTTTATAAAGAGGTAGCAAAGAAACCAGATGAATCAATAGAATAAGCACTTTTCATGTGCGGCATTATTAAACTTTTCAATTTTACTATTAATCCTAGTTACACAGAAATGATTACATGCTTTTCTACACAAAGAAAATGACACAATCCACTTCCAGGGAGGGCACATTACAAACTCTTATAATTATGGCCTTGGAATCATACAAATTCATTCTCTTACGCAAGCATAAAGGAAGTGAGACTAGCCTAATGTGCCTAGTTGAAAAATAATAAACAACGACCTCAGAACCACATTGCGTCTAAAAAAAGAAGTAAGCCTACAACAGGGAGGATTGGTCTCACCTTGAAAAGAAAGAACATGAGAATTTGAATTTGTAGTAAAAGTAGTCGTCTTATGTTGTATTTATCTCTCTATGAATTTCTCGTATATATCTTGTATGTTTTCCTAGCGCAAATGAAAGTACTATAAGTTGCCTAAAAACATTTATTTTTTTCTTTTTTTCCACCTTGAACATTTTAATGCTTAAAAACCAGTAAAAAAACCATATTTCATCTGAAAAGTAGGACCAAAACTTGCACACAAAAATACACACAACAATATTCCAAGTCAACTAAAATTTTGAAAAACGATTCTAGAATTGATAAATAAATATAAAAGCAGGAAAAAATAAAAAATAAAATAAAAAACTAGAAAAAAATACGACAAAACAACAAAAAAAATGACAAATTATTTTGATAAATCAGTGTATAAACCACAAAAAAAAAAGCAAAACAACACCAAAATAGGAATAGAACAGCTAAACAATACCAAATGAACATGCAATAGCAAAAACAAAATGCAGTGCAATAAATACCTCAAAATGAAGAGAACTACTAAAGTATTGAGGTAAAGTATAGTAGATGAGCAATCATATTGACATTCGGGTTTAATAATGAACATTGAGCTTGAAATTGAGATTAGTTTCATGATCCAAAAAATGGCAACATGAGGGTTATCATGTCAGTCTTGAGACTTGATCTAGTAGACTTGTCATATAGTTGGAAAGAAATTGAGATGTTAAATGCAAAAAAAATGAGTGGTACAAGTGAGGGACCCTAACCTTTAGATATGGGCAGGGAAGTGTGGGTAAGTCACAAGAGTAAGGAGAGCATTAAGAGATGTATCGAGAGGGTATGTAATTAGAAAGATGTCTTAGTGCCTGCTCATGAAGAGTTTGGTAGTCATGACCTAAGATTTTCCCGAGCATTAAAGTAAAAGAGATGTAGACCAGATAATGATAATGGAACACATCCATAGGTTTCAAGTGTTAGCTTTAGACCAAATGGGGGGTGACAAGATGAGAAATCAAGTAAAGTGCTTGAGAATAAGATAACAATAGTTCCAAAGAGTATGGAAGACATTTCGTAGGTCCTTATAGTGATGGAGTGATGTTAGAAAGAGAATGTTAATGATCCTATCATGATAGTTATAGCGTGATAATTCCTTCTACGTTATAAATGAGGAGGATGGGGTTTTACCAGGAGAAATTCTTGAATGAGAACCCTTAGTTGGTTATAAAGGAGTTTGTTAGTAGGAGTCCATGGAGTTGTTAGAGTACTAATCTTGAATATGGAGTTGTTAAACATTAGCATTTTCTTTATATGAGCCCAATGTGGTAGTAAAAAGTAATATTTTTGGGATAAGATTCTCTTTAGAGAGGTATTGATACCTAACCTTAGGATATTGGTTAAGCTTCAATATAGTAAGATCGTACCATTAGACTTAGACTTAGTAAGAAAAACTCATTCCATGCCCAGACCAGTTGTCATTTGAGGACGAACGATCCTAGGGAGAAGATATTGTAACACCCCGGAAAAAATTGAGCTAAGACTCGAACAATTGGTCATACTGAGTAAGGTTTTACTATGGAATTTCAATTTTTCCTTTGTGTTATGTTCACTAGATGTAGCACCTTTTAGTTCCCAAAAGAACTAGAGAGAATTCATTGAAGTCATTTATATGTTCTTCTAAATTTAGGGTGAACTTAAAACCATCATTTATCTCAGTAGATGATGAGTTAGGTGTGCCATGAGTTGGAAAATAAGATTTCTTCGAATTTTGTTTCCAACGCCACCACTTTTTCTACTTTTTGAGTAAGGTTGAGTGACATATGCCCTTTTAAGGTCAGGCTTTCAAGTAAAGGAAAGTAACCTGAAAATAGTGAGGGGTATTTTTGTCTTTTAATATAAAACGGACTTTATCCATATTTAGTAAGGTTATAAGGGTCGCATCCTATTATTTTGAGTTATATAATCCTAAAATATGCCTAGGGTTTTAGTTGATAGTTCAAAAGAGAAAAAATGAGAATAAAGGAAAAAAGAGAAAAGGATCAAGTTCGTCGAGGTTCTTGAGTTTTGTTGCATATGAAATCGCCACATTTTTTATCCCTAAGAGGTATGTAAGTATACATAGTGTTAGGTTCGTTCATCCACATGCCATACATGATTTTTCATATTCAAATTTGTCCATAAAGATTGAAACGTTGAAGTTCTTGAAAATTGATCTTAAAGTTCGATTGTAAATCTTATTTTCTTGGAGTTTTGATGAATTATTGATATGAAATTGAGTGATTTGAGGGTTTAATTGATTAGATTTGTGTGTTTTTATGGTTTTTAATTTAATGCAAGTATTGGGAAAGAAACCATTGGATTCTAGGTCAATTTGGGTTGAAAACTGAATAAGAAAAAGTCAGATAGAAAAAGAGTACCAGGACCACCCTTTAGAGTGAAAATTTTCTCTCTGCATCGCGGAGAGAACGTCGAATCCTTTGATTAAAATTTTATTTCAACCAAACATTTTAATTTATTCCCGCATTGTGTACTTGCTCCTTAGAAAATATTTTTCAATCGTTTCTCGTGATTATTTATCTAAAAAAAATTTTAATCATCACAATATCTTTCCTACCAAAAATTATAACCTTGAATTCACATTTCAAATTAACTGTAGAGTTAAGAATAAAGTCTTGAGAGTTCTTTCAATCAGTTTGAGAAAGTCCCTTTTATTATTTTTGTGGAGTCTTTTTCAATTTCATAAAACTTGTTTGAAGACTCGAGCAAGTAAGTATGACAAAGAGGACAATGTATTCATGAGTCTACTTTGTAATAATTAGATCCTTCATATGATGAACCATTACTCTTGAATTCATAATTAAAATTCGTGAGAGAGTTAAGAGTAGAGTTGGAGAAAGTCTTTGAGATCAACTATTGATTTTCAGTTAAGTTTTCACGAAGTGTGAGAATGAAAATAGTTGTATACATGCATTCCATATTCTTATTCATTCCCTTAAGTCGAGTCGTTCATGACCAACAATTTCTCATAATCTCCATAGGTACTTTAGTATCTTCGACAGTAGGGTATTCAATGTTCTACGTCTTGAGTATTGAGTTGGTAATCCCTTTTGATATTTTATTCCTGATCATGGGACTGTAACATATTACCTATGGAGTCCTTGAGTGGAGTTGTTCATGCCCATAATTTCTCGTGGTCCCTACAAGTTGAGCAGGTTGGAGATGAAAATTATCTTGAAGTCCTTGAGTTGAGTAGTTCATATACATAATTTCGCATCGACCCTCTAAGTGGAGCATTCTTGAAAAAAGTATTACCATTAAAGTTCTTGAGTTCTGATTTATTGAGTCGTAGTATTGAGTTATAGTTATGGTTATTCAAAACATGAATTGAGTCGTATACATCCATAATTCGGCATGAACTTTATGCTGAGAAGTCTTTTACAATTTTTTCAAAAATTGTCTTAGGACTTGAGAACTTTAGTTAAGAAATATTAGACTCATGTTTATTTTCTCAAAAATGGTATATGAGAACTAAGTATTTCCAAGAGTAAATGTCTTCATATTTAAAAGATAAGGAAACACTGATTTCCAAGAGAGTTTTTGAGCTAGTTTTTAAGTAATAATCTCAAACCACAAAAAAAAGAGTTACGCTTTTAAACATATGAGTTGAATATACTTTGGGAGTAGTATTTAGTACTGATATAGGGATTAATTCATAATAACTCAAGTCTCCGTAAACCATGTAATTATTGTGGGTAGAAACGGTCATACTTTTTTATGATTCCTTAAGTTTTTAGCATACACTAGTGGATCAACTTAGTTGAGAGGTTCTATACCTCGAAAAAGTATAAAACAATTCTGGCAGCGTAGGAAAGACATCGTATCATCACATAGCTTATAGTGATTGTTTTCGGTTATAGAAACTCCCAGAGAGATATTTTGTATTCTTATATATTTTCATACACAAGAAGAGTTTATGTGGTATCCTTGCATATAAATTGAGTTGATTTCCACTGTAATAAATGTTCTCCATATGTGGCATATGTATTGTTTCTTTATCAAGAGTTGAGTGTCTAGAGTCAAGTATTATTATTGAGTTGATCTATGTTCTTGAGTTGAATAAGTTGAGAAGAGGTTAGTATGTTTCTTTTCAACCAGTTCAAGCTTATGTTTATGCTTAGTAATTCCCCTTACTTGCTCATTCATTAAACGTACTGAGCCATTTGGTCTGCATCTTTTCATAATGAAGACACTTGTATTAAGGGTCATCAACGAGAGTTTCATTGAAGCCACTTGGAGTTTCAGTTAGCTATGTTGAACTTCATTACTTCTGGGGGATTTCATTCGCTTTTTCAGTTCTTTTATGATGTCATTGGTCTTGTCCCGACTTCCATCTTTATCATATAAACGTACCATAGATGTAAAGTAGAGTTTCAGAAGTATGTTCCATTTATTTTGCTAAATGTTTTAAACACTGAGTTCTCTATTTCTGGAGAGTTGATTATATTATTTTATTCAAAGTTAATAATTTGAGTTTTAAAAATATTGTTATTGAATTTATTTGAGTTTTTATGTTTTTGTATGCTTGATTTAGTCTTCCGCTTGTAGTCAGTCAGGATAAAGTGTTGCTTAGGTATCAATAATGTATCTAGAGTGTCAATCAAATAAAGGGTGTAGACTTGGGTTGTGACGATAGCCAGAGTAGGGAAACATATTACGCAATACAACTTGGAGGTAAAGGGAGAATTACATTGAGACAAAGCAATTCAACTTCGGGAGAAAGTATATTAATACTTTGTGATAAAGTTTATGACTTAATCACATTCTTAATCAACTTGATGACATAAGTGTGTATGGCACAAATTAATAGAGCTCAAAATATCTTAAATTATTTTAGAATATCAAAAACCCCACATATATTTTAAATAATTTTGAGATAGTAGCACTAGACTTGATGTATTTTGTATTATAAAAATGTTATAGGCTTTGTGTCCTTCAATATGAACCAAACATAGACAAATAAAATCTAACTTTAGAGTTATTGGTGAAATATAAAATTTGTATTAATGAATTATTCTTTTGTAAGTCAGACACTCTACCAATCATGTAACACACTTTAGCCAAAAAAGACCAAAAATAAGTTTTCAGAAAAATCTACAAGTGCAACTGACGTGACCATTGACAGATCGTATCCTGACCCACGATCCATCCTGTACAAAGGTCGATGGAATCAAAAACTCCCAAAAATCTCAACTCAGGAAAATTAGTTAAGTGTTGGTCAACGGATGGACTTACGGTTCGTAGGTAAGACTACGGTCCGTAGTCCATGATAGTAGATCGAGACCTCCTTCACCTACTCTCTTAGAAGAGCAATGGATGACCAGCACAGTCCATAGGTGGACCTATGGTCCGTAGGTATGACCGTAGGTTGAAATTAGCAGACAGTTATGGAGAAAATGTCGTTGGGTCAACTTCAATTGGTCATAACTCTTAGCAAATATTAAATTTGGTGTCCCATGACATACCCAAATATAGATAATTTAATTATCTTTCCAAGCCCACCAACCTTGCAAAACTCAAAACTCCGAGTAAAAATTTATGCCTGTTTTAGTAAAGATCTGTCCAATAGGCCCAACCTACGCACAAAACAACGGACCGTCGATGGAACAAGGGACAGCCTGTCGAGATTGTCGTTTGGTCCGACAAAAACTTACCTAGGGATATTTTGGTCTTTTCCCACTTTGTTTAAACTCTAAGATACGTTGTTTTGACCCTAAATCATCAAATTTTAGTCATTTTAAACCTACAAATATAACTAAAACATATTTAAGTTAAATCATTAAAACAAAACTTTTAAAATTATAAGCAAGAGAGGAGAAAAAGATCAAGAACCTTAGTTCAAGAATGCAACAAGTTCAAGCTGTTTCAGCCCTGAAACTTAAGTATTTTACGTGGATTTCATCACCAAGTATGTGGGATTTCACTAATGGGTTCCTTTAACTCATTAGCTCCCTAGTTTTCAGTCAGATTCTTGATTCTATTATCATGATTAAACCTAGATTTTTAGAACTTTGATAGAACTTCACAAACTTATTAAATATATTTTCCAAATAAGATTATCATGTTACCACTCATATTATCGCAGGAATTTCAGAAGCCTAGCTTTGTATATCTTTAGTCCATGAATTACATATTCTAGGTCAGATATTTCAGTTATACATGCCTCAATTTTTATTGCATATTTACCAATTAATTAATGCATTCTCAGTTTGCATGTTAGTTTTGAGCTATCTAGTATTTACAAAAAATCAGAAATAATTAGTTAACTATATAAATCCATGGGAGTAGCATGATACCGAGTTGGACTAAGGTTCACCGTACCCAACTAGTCCAGAACTTCTAGCAAAATAGGTTGTAAGTCCCCTCTGTGGGCAATCAGTTTAGTGATCACATCAGCATGACATTATACCTTTGGCAGGGTATATAAGGTCCTCTCGATGGGGCGTGTACATGGAACTCCATATTTAGCTCATGTGATTTTATTATTGGTTATTAGTAGCTCCCACAATTAAGTCACACTCTTTTGCATAGATTATTTATCAGTATACTCAGTATCAAATTTCAGCATAATACAAATTGGTCATTGCATTTAGTTAGATCATAATTCATTATATCATGTTCAGATTATTATACTTGCTTTTGTGCTTTTTCAGTTATGTTTTATTTCAGCTTCATTCTATTCTACCTGCTCAGTATCTTTCAAGTATTGACGCATAGTTGCGCTATATCTCCTCGCGATGTAGGTTCAGGTTCTCAGCATCCAGATCACGCAAGATGATTCAGTTGTCATGAGTTTCTTTTCAGTACTTAGTCTTTTAGTTTAATTTTTTAATAGATTTAACTGGGGCTTGACCTAGTATATCTAGTCCACTTTAGAGGGTTATTTCAGACATAGTTAGTTTCAGATTAGTATTGAGTTAATAACTTCTTTGTAATTAACTCATTGATTTCATTTATCTCAGTTATAAAATATGAGTATTCCCTATTTTTCAGTTTAAAATTATGATTTAATTTCCACAACAATTTATATTCTTTTAGTATGCTCATGATCATGCCAGCAGGGTTAGCTTGGGATCACTTGTGTTCCTAGGTTCCGTGTTCGTGTTTTGGGGGTAGCTGGGGACGTGAAAAAACTTGGTATGAAAGCGCTCGGCTCAAGAGTCCTAGGATGTCTGAAAAGCCGCACTAAGTGGAGTACTTTCAATGGGCGTGAAGTGCACCACATCTAATGAGATTGAGGCTACAAAGTGTTTTAGGAAAACATCACTTTCTTGTTACGCTTATGTGCGTAAGGTATGATCTAATTTCATTCTAACTCGACGTTGTGCGCTTAAGATCATGCCTTTTCGTAATGTTTAGGCATGCAATGCTAATGTACGCAATGCTAATGAAGTTCATCTAGTACCGGATAAGGAAATTTTAATGTAGAGTTTCAGAATCCCAATTCAGCTTTTGGCTCAGAGTATGACCAACAAGAACAATCAACAACTTTGAGTTCCTACTAATAGAACTGATCGATTAGTGGCAACTAGAGTTTGTGATTTTGTTAAAATGAATTCGCTTAAGTTTTTAGGGTCATAAGTTGGTAAGGACTCAAGAAGTTCATTGATGAGGTCAAGAAAATATTTGGTGTGAAGCAAGTAACTGGTTGTGATAGGTGAAATTGGCATCCTAGCAGCTTAGGGATGTGACTAGCATATGGTTGAATTCACTGAGTGGAAAGACAACAGAGATGAATTTTTGTTTTATAACTCAGTGAAGCAATCCAATTCAATGTTAGTCCAGAAACTCTCCAAGAACCTTTCTCGGTCTCTACTCCAGTTGGCGACCCAATTATAGCTAGATGCATATAAAGAAATTGCCCTATCATAGTATCTCAGAAAGTCACCTCAGTAGATCTTGTAGAGATAGAAATGGTAGACTCAGATGTCATTCTATTCATGGATTTGTTACATTAGTGTTATGACTCAATCAATTTTAGAACTAGGGTTGTACTGTAATGTCTAGGATTCTAGAATCCGAACAGGAACCGACGTCGTTGACCTCTCAGAGGTTGCAGACAAGCCTTATCTTGCATTCATCACATTAATCTAGCTAAATTTTACTGAAAATTGAAAACGTTTTAAATGTTTTAAGTATACATAGAATTCATATAGTGGTTACACATTTCATCATATACTAAGCTCAACATAAAGAAACAACCATCTATCATAGGAATCAATTAGAAATAGAAGATGAATATATCATAAATAGTTTTCCAAATACGACCTTATTACCAAGCTTCAAAATGAAATTATGAAAGAAACTCTAGGTACAACATCCACTAGCTATGTATAAAATTAAGGCTAGACTAAAAATGTTGCATCCTCGAAAGCAAGAGGACCTACCAATTGGTCTGGAGAACGTTGATGTCCAAACCACTGCAAGTGTCAAAAATCTGTCCTTTGACCTGTATCTATAAAAATAGTAAATAGTAGGGGGTTACTACACCAATTGTACTAAGTATGGGTGTATGCACACATACACATAAAGCTATGCATGATCAATGAAATCTCTTCCTAAGAAACATGACATTTCTTGAAAGTCTATTCATTAGACTATCCTAATTTATTGATTGTGAATTGTGGTATGAATATGATGTATTTTAATGCATTAAAAGCAGAAAACTCATTTCCTATATTATTAAAAGACATTAGTATAATTAACATAATTTTAGAACCACTTGGGCGAGGATTTGAAAATTTTCTAACCTCCAACCCGAGAGCTCTTTGATCTTTACTTAGTTTTATTTTCAGTCTTTTTCTTTTTGTTGTTGTGTAGTTCAAAAATTTCTTTGGTCATATGTTTTACTTACAAGTGCAACCATAACCACAACGAATCATGTAAGTAATCCAAAGACTAAGGAATGATTTCCCTACATTATAGTGAGTTATTCTTTACACTATACATTTCTTATGTTTTATAAGCCAAACTATATTTGTCATGCCATTTATTTCATTACTTTTATCTTAGGGAAGTTATGAGGTATTTAATTAACATTGCTTTCTACTTTCCTTTATTGGTATCATATAAGAAATCATTATAAACCAATCTTATTTGGCTTTGCCCATTATTTACTGAAACTTCATGAGTGTGATATTGGAACTTGACATTCTTAAGCTCTTCATCATTGCTCACCTTGAACATACGTTCTATGATAAACTTTTCTCACTTTCATAATAACATCAGTAGGAATAAGATCATGCTAGTTTAACATGAAATAACTGTCTCCCCACACTGATAAGAGGTGATTCACCGGTTAAAATTATTCCTAGACCATGTGAGATACTCATGGAATCCCATGTATGCCCCACACATGGAAAGGGGTGATCCCCGGCCAAGGCGGATCCATCTCAATTGTTCACTCTACACAAAAAAGGAGCGGCTCACGGCTATAGTGAACCAAGAACATATCATGAGCATTAACCAACGTAGATCATGTAATTTAAACATGAAATCCTGTGTATGCACCACATCTAAAAAGGGCTGGAACCACTGGCCAAGGTGAAACCATACATACCTGGCTCTCTTAGGTGGAAACCACTGGCTAGTTCCTATGTTGGCTAGACATAGTTTGAAGACTAGGGACTAAATGAGACTACTTTTCCACCTCGGTTGTATCCTCTTTGCATGAGACTTACACGTGCAAGAACATGCTCATAACAAGTCTATTAGTGTTATGCTCACATTCATTATCTTCTTCATCTTTTAGAGTTGACTCAAGTATTATGGAAGGTTTCTTCTAGATTGAGATTTACTTACTTTTTCAACAACTTATCATCCTTAATTTACATTGATGAATGTGAATTGTCCTTACATATCATCCTTGCTTAACATTGATGAATGTGAATTGTCCTTAGTATCATCCTGAGGTGTTAATGAGAGTAGTCTCACACGTTCTAACACCATCATTCCTGAGTATTCTTCTGACATATTAACTTAGGTGTGAGTAAGACTTGTCTCACTTTTTTTAACACCCCATTCTGGTCAGTTACATAATTTATACCCCTTTAATTATGTTATAACTCATGTTACTTCTTTATTTTAGCGTAGTAGCTTCATTTTATCGTTTATGGATGATAAGAACTTTTTACAATGAATTACACTTGTTCATAGTTCATTATTATAGAGCATGTTAGGAGTTGTCCTAATGAATGGCATGCCCTTAGTTATGAATTCATTGAATTAATTTAGAAGTGCTTATAATATATTTGATACTCTTAGTACACAATATTGGCATATGATTAGTATTGCATAAACATATGGGTTTAGATTACATAACTATTTTTGTTGGCAAAGGTTAATTTTACATTCGTTTATGCTTGGTTGGATATGTATATCATTCATTAGCAAATATTTTAATTATTTAACATAATATTATAGGCATTTGCATGCATCCCTTTTGGATAATGTATTGTTAGCCATTTTATTGGCATAAGCCAAACAATCACTCAAATTATGTTTTCATGGAGATCTTTTTAGCAAACCTTATAACATAACTTTAGTCATAACGTTTTTAAACATCTTGATTAGAATAATATGATCATTTAACGAGCACAACATCATCAACAAGTCACATTTACAGTAGGTATGCACAAAAAATCATAATCATCTTGATACATAATAGTTTCGGATACATCTTACCATAGTATCATTCTCTTGACCAATCTTGGTTCATGACATTAGGATAACGTTTTAAATACATGTTGGACAGAATCATATTAATATTTTATGAATTTAAGACCTTCATAACGTCAAAATAACATCAATGCAACATTCGTACAAACAGATCAACACCTAAAACAATTACGGGTGTAACTAACACATCGTCGATTCATGATTCACGTTTTAAGCACTTAATTTTATATGATCACAACATCATAGGTTAATCGACATTCATAGTTTAATAACATTAAACATAATATCAGCCAGAACCACATACGAACAATATGATATCTAACCTATTCAACATTTAATCGAAAAGGATACTAGGGACAAAGGAGTTCAACGAGAACACAGGAACAACCCTAGTTTTCAAGATCTTTTAATCGTTGGAAAAAAAGTACTATTGGAGAAAAACTCCAGGAGAGAAACACATACCTTATGTAGAATTTAATCTACGAAGATCACCTTGCACGAAACCTTGAAGAAAACCTTGAATTCGCCTAAGAAATATTTAACGTTCTATATTTTCTTGTGGTTTGTCGCCTACTGCCTTAGTGTCGTGAGTCTCAACGTTTTGATCAAGATTTTTAGTTTTAGGAACTGATCTTCAATTATAAAACTTAGGTTTTATAATTTAATTTAATAAATTAATTAATCAATTATAAAAACGCCCCTCCTAAGTTGACTAAACATAGGAAAACATAACACTTTAGTCAAATTGGAAATTGGTGTTGACTATTGTTTCAGGAAACGTTTTAACTTTATATTATTAATTAAATAATTAATTCAATTAATTTAGGGACCTAAGGTAAGTACTAAAGTACCCTAAGTCATTGGAACTATAATCAACCCTTTAGGACTATCCTAGATTAAGTACTAGGATGTTTCTTGAATTATTCAAGGTTCGTGAAAGGATTTCGTTTTTGAAAATTTAAATTAATTTATTAAATGGATAATTAAATTAATTAGGTGATAATTACTAAAGTACCCTTAAGTTGTGAGGACCTTAACTAACTCTTTGGACCATCCTAGGTTAGGCACTAGGTTGTGTTTTTCTTGTTTTAATCGAAATCTGGAAACTGCTTTGTTATTTCGGTTTTGCCCTTTTAAATTAATTAATTAAGTTTCTAAATTAATTAATTAAGTATCCTAGGGTAATTATTAAAGTATCCCTAGGATTTTAGAACTTTAACTAACTTTTTGGACCATCCTAGGTTAGGTACTAGGTTGTCCCTTTCTAGTCATAACCGAATCTAAAAATTTCCTTTGTAGTTTCGGTTTTAGCCCTTTTAAATTAATTAATATTTGATAAATTAATTAATTAGGTAACCTAGGGGAATTAATAAAGTACCCCTAAATTGGTTGGACCATAAACAACCTTTTGGACCATCCTAGGTTAGCTATTAGGTTGTCTCTTTAACTAGTTACTAGGTTAGTGTCACCCAGTTAAGTCTTAGGTTGTCAGGTGCACTTATTAATTTATTTTGTTTGGTACTAGGTTATATATCTATTTTGGTTAGAAGGTTAGAGTCTATAATTAAGGAAGTTAGTCCCCATATGGAGTGGTCCATTGTGCACGTTTTCCCCTTAATTACCCTAACCGAATTATGTTAGGGGTATCCCCTCCTTTGGCCTCTTCTTCACATGTCTTTCACATGTGCTTGAACATGGGTTATTTGTAAATTTCTAACTAACTATTATTTATGGTTCATTTGGGAATGTTTACTTATTGTCCCAAGTACCCTCATCATGTCCTAGGGCACTGATCACTCTACATGATCATTTTAAATAGTATGTACTTATGGTGCTAGACTTGACACTTCGATGTCTAGTACCTGATGTGTTTACAGCTGATGAATTTCTTAGTTTTAGCTTAGGGTCTTCATTACATGTACATATCATAAACAAGCTCATTAATACTTAGGTATATGTCTAATACCCTTTAAGCCACTATTTTCTAATATACCCAATATTTTGATTATTGGGTATGATATAGAAATTGGCTTATACCCCTTAGCAAATTTTCTATACTATGCTCAATATTTCTCAATATTGGGCATTGGACTGCCTATGTATCCACAATACGCATTCGTAAAGATCTATTGGGCTCTTTGCTAGACATGTAATTTTCCAGAATGTAACGTGTTCATTTTCATTTTCTAGACGAACCAATCTTAGAATGGAAGGGTAGTATCTTAGCGCCTATGGGTCGATTCATGTCTTACCTTATGCCCAAAAAGATGATCTATAAGGGTTATCTCTATCATCTAGTTTGGGTTAAGGATTCAAGCTCTGAGACCCCAACTCTTGAGTCAATTCCAGTAGTCTGTGAGTATCCTAAAGTATTTCCAGAAGATCTTCCCAGAGTCCCTCCCGAAAGGGAAATCAACTCTGGAATTGATCTCCTTCCAGATATTAAGCCTATTTTTGTTCCTCCTTAAAGAATGGATCCAACAGAGTTTAAAGAATTTTAAGAGAAGTTGAAAGACCTTCTAGATAAGGATTTCATCATACTTAGTATTTCACCATAGGGTGCACCAGTTTTGTTCATAAAAAAGAAAGGTGGTTCTCTAAGAATATGCATTGACTATAGACAGTTGAACAAGGTCACAGTCAAGAATAAGTATCCTATCCCCAAGATTGATGACTTGTTTGACCAACTTTAGAGTGCTAGTTACTTCTCAAAGATAGACCTCTGATCGGGTTATAATCATCTTATATTCAAAGATAGTGACATTTTGAAAACAGCCTTCAGAACTCTGAACGGTCATTATGAATTTGTACTTATGTCGTTTGGACTAACAAATGCTCTGGCATCTTTCATAGATTTGATTGACACACTGTTCAAACAGTACTTGGACTTGTTCGTTATCATGTTCATTGATTATATCCTCATTTACTCTAGGAATGAGGAAGAACATGCGAGTAATATGAGAATTTCTTTACAAACTCTCAAGGATCGTGAGTTATTCGCTAAGTTTAGCAAATGTGAGTTTCGGTTGCAATCCGTTGCTTTCCTTGGTCACATTGTATCTAGCGAAGGGATTCGAGTGGATTCATCAAAGATAGAAGCAGCGAAATAAAAGACTGGACCTACCTTTACTATAGATATCAGAAGTTTATTAGGTCTAACGGGTTATTATAGAAGGTTCGTGGAAGGATTCTACTCCATAGACTCAACATTGACTAGGTTGACTCAAAAGATGGTCAAGTTTCAATGGTAAGATGATTGTGAGTTACGTTTGCAAAATTGAAAACAAGATTGACTTCAACTCCTATCTTGACTCTATTAGAGGCTTCTGATGGTTATGTGATATATTGTGATGCATCCAAAGTTGTGCTAGGTTGTGCGTAGATGCAGCGAGATAAGGTTATAGCGTATGCTTTAGATAGCTTGAGGTGAACGAGAAGAACTATCCAAATCATGACCTCGAGTTTGCAGCAGTGGTGTTTGCACTAAAGATCTGGAGACACTACTTGTATGGTGTTCAAATAGATGTGCTCACTGACTATAAGAGCCTTCTGTATTTGTTCACCCAGAAAGAGTTGAATCTTCACCAGAGTAGATGGCTTGAGTTCCTTAAAGATTATGATATGAGTGTGCATTATCATCCCTGTAAGGAGATTCTAGTAGCAGATGTGAATAGAAGATTATATATGGGTAGTGTAGCCCATGTTGAGGAAGAAAGGAAGGAGCTAGTGAAGGATGTTCACAGGCTTTCTCGCTTAGGAGTTCGCCTTATGAGCATATCATACAATGGTGTAACAGTTCAAAATAGGGGAAGATCTTCTTTGGTTGTGGAGGTTGAGGAAAATCAAGATAGTGATATAATTTTTCTTGAACTTAAGAATGCAGTCCATAATTAAAGAGTTGAGGTTTTCTCCCAAGGGGGAGATGGTGTACCTCGCTTCCAGGGTACATTGTTTGTTCGTGATGTGGGTGTGTTGAGAAAGGATATCCTTGCAGAAGCCCATAAGTTCATATATTCTATTCACCCAGGTGCCACTAAGATGTACCGCGATTTGCGGAAAGTCTATTGGTGGAATTACATGAAGAGAGACATAACATATTTTGTGAGTAAGTGCCTCAATTGCCAGCAAGTCAAGGTAGAACATCCGAAACTAGGAGGTATGACTCAAGAGATTGATATTCCTACTTGGAAGAGGGATATTATCAATGTGGACTTCATCACATGGTTACCTCGTTCTTGCAGACAACATGACTCAATTTGGGTTATAGTTTATAAGATGACTAAGTCTTCTCGCTTTTTAGTGGTCAAGGCAACAGATTTGATAGAGGACTATGACAACCGTTACATTAATTAAATTGTGAGGTTGCATGGGGTTCCTTTGTCTATCATCTCAGATAGAGGTCCTCAACTTACCTCTCATTTCTGCAAGTCATTTTAGAAGGGTCTTGGTACTCAATTTAATTTTAGTACAATATTTCATCCACAGACAAATAGGCAGGCAAAGCGTACAATTCAAACGTTAGAGGATATGTTGGGAGCTTGTGTTATTGATTTCAAAGGTAGTTGGGATGATTACATTCCTCTTATTGAGTTCACCTACAACAATTGCTACCATTCCAGCATTCAGATGGCCCCTTATGAGCCTTCATATGGGCGTAGATGTATATCTCCTATTGGTTGATATGAAGTAGGTGAAGCAGCTTTGATAGGGCTAGATTCAGTCCTTTATTTTATGGATAAAGTGCAAATCATTAGAGATAGACATAAGCCCAAAGTCGTTACAAATCTTATGCAAATGTAAGGAGAAGGGAACTAGAGTTCCAAGTTGATGACTGGGTTTTCCTAAAAGTGTGACCTATTAAAGGGGTGATGAGATTTGCATAGAAAAGAAAGCTCAATCCTAGATATGTAGACCCTTTTAAGATCTTTAAAACGGTTGACAAGGTGGCATATGATTTAGAGTTTCCATCAGAATTAGCAGCTGTGCTTTCGGTCTTCAACATCTCACTCTTAAAGAAGTATGTCGGTGATCTTGCCTCAGTAGTGTCATTATAGAGTATGGCGGTGAAAGATAGTCTTTCTTATGAGGATGTTCTGATTGAGATTCTTGACAGTTAGGCTAGAAGGTTGAGAAATACAGAAGACGCTTCATTCAATGTTTTGTGGAGGAGTCAGTCCCTAGAGGGAGCTACTTTGGAAGCACAAGAAGCTATGAAAGACAGTATCCTCACCTCTTTCCTTCCAATTCCACTCCAGCTTGAGTTAATATTTGCTCTTCAGTTTTCCAGTCATTCATGCGTGAATTTAGTCTTAGAATCATGTTCTCTCAGTTAATACTTGCATTTTCAACGTATTTACATGTTCTCAGAACTCAATTTAGTCAAAAACTCAATTTTCAGTGTTTAGTAGTTGGGTTTGCAACTCTCTCCCTCTATTTCAGCTAGTTTAGTCTTCATTCAAGGATGAATGTTCCTAAAGGGCAGATAATATAACAACCCGTAGCCAAAACAGACCAAAAATTAGTTTTTCAAAAAAAATTTAAAGGCGCAACTAACGTGACCATCGACGGATCGTAGCTTGACCCACGGTCCGTCCTACCCAACCGTCGATGGGATCAAAAACTCCAAAAAATAGCCTAGGAAAATTGGTTAAGTGTTGGTCGACGGACGGACTTACGGTCCGTTGGTCATATTACTGTCCGTAGTCTATGAACGTCGATGAAGACCCCCTTCCCCAACTCTATGACAAGAACCATGAATGACCAGCACCATCCATAGGTGGGAATTAGCAAACAGTTAAGTGGAGAATGCAGTTGGGTCTACTTCAATTGATCATAACTCTTAGCACAAAATTAATTAGGTGTCCCATGACCGACCAAAATATAGATAATTGAATTAGGTTTCCATATCAACCAATCTTGCAAAAAGCAGACCTCTGAGTAAAACGTTATACCCATTTTAGTAAAAACCTGTCAAACAGGCCCAACGTACAGACCAAACGACGGACCCTCGATTGAAAAATGGACCGTCTATCTAGGTTGTTGTTTCGTACAACAGCAACTTACCCTGGGGTATTTAGGTCCCTTTCCACTTCCTTTAAACCCTAAGATACGTAGTTTTGACCTTAAATCATCATATTTTAGTTAGATTAATCCTAGAAACATAATTAAAACATATCTAAGTCAAATCATTAAATAAAAACATAGAAAATTAGAAGAAAGACATGAGAAAGAGCTCAAGAACCCTAGTTAAAGAAGGTAACAAGTTCCAGCAATTCCATCCCCAGAACCTATGTTTGTTTTGTGGATTTCATCACAAGGTATGTGGGATTTAACTAATGGGTTCATTTCACCCATTGGTCCCTAGTTTTCGGTCAAATTCTTGATTTTACTATCATGATTAAACCTAGGGTTTCTAGAAATTTCATAGAACACCAAAAACTTATTAAATATATGTTCAAAATCAGATTATCATGTTACTAATTATATTATCGCATAAATTTCAGAATCCCTCAGTGGGCAATTATTTTAGTGATAACACCAGCATGCCTTTGTACCTTTGGCAGGGTATATTGGGTCCTCTCGATGGGGAATATACATCAGACTCCACATTTAGATCCTTTGGTTTTATTATAGGTTATTAGTAGCTCCCACAGTTCAGTTAGACTCTCTTGCATTGTCCATTTATAAGTATTTAGTTTCACCATGTTATAAATTGGTCATTGCATTCAATTAAGCTCAGAATTCTCTATATCGTGTTCAAATTATTATACTTGTTTTGGTGCTTGTTCAGTTATGATTTATTTCAACTTTTTCTGTCCTACATGCTCAATACCTTTCATGTACTGGCGTATATGTGCGCTTAATCTTCTCGTGATGTAAGATCAGGTTTTCAGCATTCAGATCACGCAGAAATCAATTTTTGATCTTTAGTTCAGCAAATTTAGTGGTGAGTCCTCTTTCTCTGAGGTCGATAGTCATGAATTTATTTTTAGTATTTAGTCTTTTAGTTTCAGTTTTTACTAGATTTAGATGGGGTTTCTTCAATATTTCTAGTCCAGTTTAGAGGCTTATTTCAGACATAGTTAGTTTCAGCTTAGTATTGAGTTAATAACTTCTTTGTATCAAACTCGTTAGTTTCATTTATATTAGTTATAGAATATGGGTATTCCCCATCTTTTCAGTTTAAAATTATGATTTAGTTTCTGCAACAATTTATATTGTTTAGTATGTTCATGACCATGCCATCAGGGTTAGCTTGGGATCACTTATGGTCCTAGGTTTTGAATCCGCGTCTTGGGGGTATCTTGGGGCATGACAAATCACATTTGTAACTTCATATTTTGTTGTTAAATGTGGCTTTGTGCCAATAATGTTAATTTTATGGCCCACGTGTGTTAGTTTTTATGGTTCATGTCAATCTTGTTTTGGTTTAATATTTAAGTACTAACTAATTCTAATTCCAAATGGATAAGTAGGGAAGTTACATACATGTGCGTAGAAGTGGGAAGTAGGGAATTACTTAGTAACTTCGAGCTACCCATTAAGTCTTCCACTTTACCCATTACCTCTTCCAACTATCCATTAAGTGGGGAGTTACTTGATAGTTTTGAAACTACACATTATGTCAGCTATAAAACACGATGGAAAGGTGGAAATGATGCTAAACACACTCTTATTTAAAGGTTCCTCTCTCTACCGTAAAGTTATAATCTTACCCATCAAAACTATTCATAAAGTTTAAAGCAAGAGAGAGAAACAACTTTTGAAAAATTAAAACAATCTTTTCCACTAAATTCAAGTCAAGATTCTGAAAATCACTATGGCTGATTCGGGTATATATTCTTGATGGAATTATCATAGTTATATATTTATGTGAAAATCATATAGTTCTACGATCATGAATAATTGATAGGATTTATGAATGCATAGATGGTTTATGTTTTTACAATTATTAAAATCCTTACATGTGGTAACAGTCGGGTTTAAGAACTACTCATTTTTCATCAAATTAATTCGTTCCTTATTTGAAACCGGTAATAGGTAGTATCAAGTGAAATAATTATTCACTATCATGATGTATTTTATTTTACAATTATGTATATGCGATTAGTTAATCACCAAATTGGTTTATTCTTTAAAGAAATAATTCAAAATAATACTGATTAAACGCATATTCAATTTTACATTATTTTGATTCTTATAATGGATATAACAGTTATGGATATTGATGTTTTTGGTTGTAAGATATATATGGATCACCCAAAGATTGATTATTTCATTTTATAACCATTGAACATTAAAGAGATAATTCGGATGTGTCGTTAGTTTTGTTTATTTATCCAATCATAATAAATATTATTGATTGACCCATTAAAAATTATTTAATTATGTTAAATTCACATCTAAGCATCATTATGTCTAAAGTTATATTTTGATATTTTTCCCAAAGGAGGACATCAATATACATTTAAGAATTTATAAATCATTTCCGAATTTGATAGTATAAATTTATAACTCAAAGTATTAACAAATGAGTATATTATATTAGCAGCATTTGCTCTTCATTCACACTCTGCCTTTGTTATGACCTTTAAGGGTCTTAACTTCTCACATTGGTGTGAACAGATCAAACTCCATCTTAGAGTTTTCGATCTTGAAGTTGCACTTTTCACTGAGAAGCTAACTATTATTTCTAAAACTAGTGGTACTGAAGAAAGGTCTTATTATAAGCATTGGGATCGATCTAACAGATTAGGCATAATGTTTATGTGAATGAATATTGCGCGCAACATTAAGACTACTCTTTCCAACATTGAAAATGCAAAAGATTTTCTGAAATTCATGGAAGAATCTTCTCAAACGGCTGATAATTCTTTTGCTTGCACACAAATGGGTATTTTTACCAGCATGAAGTTTGATAGTTCATGAACCATGAATGAGCGTGTCATTGAAATGACAAACGTAGCAGCAAGACTTAAGTCATTGGAAATGGAAGTGGAATAAAACTTCCTTGAACAATTCATTATCAACTCATTACCATCTGAGTAGGGCCCTTACCAAATAAACTACAACACCATGAAAGACAAATGGAACGTGAATGAATTGCACGACTATTGGTTCAAGAGAAAGTAAGTCTCAATAATGAAGGAAAGGAAGTTAACATGAAAAAGAAAAATAGAGGCACCATAATGTTAGTGAGTCCTCCTCTCAAGTACATACGAAGGAACACAAAAATGGTAAGTGTCATTTTTATGGAAAATCTTGACACTTTAAAAAAGATTGCCTTAAATTTAAGGCATGGCTCGAGAAGAAAGGGATTCCTAATAACATAAACCAAAAAAAAAATGAAAGATATGTGTATATGGGGAATAGAGTAAAGTCTCTAGTTAAAGCTATAGGAACTTATCGTTTGATCCTTTATATTGGGCGTCATTTGATTTATTTCAGACTTTTATATACGATCTATTTTGAGAAAAAAAATTCTTTGTCCAAGTTTGATAAGACCGTATTTATTTTTAATTTTGGTAATGGATGTTTTGGTTTGTTTAAACGTAATTATGTCATTGGTATTGGTACTGTTTGTGATAACTTATACAAATCTGAATCTTGATAATCCATTTGTCGAAACACTCTTAACTCTACATCATAATATTAGAACCAAATGAAGCTTGGTAAATGAACAATTTGCTTTCTTGTGGCACAAATGTTTAGGTCTCATATCCAAAGAAAGATTGAAAAGATCAGTTAAGAACATAACTCTTTCAATTTTGAATTTTACATACCTTAACATCTGTGTGGATTGTATTAAACAAAACAAACAAGATACACAAATAAAGAAGTGATAAGAATCACACAACTTCTTAAAATTATACACACGGATATATGTGGTCCTTTTGATATTGCATTTTTCAGTAAAGAAAATTTT
The DNA here is from genome assembly GCF_036512215.1 of Solanum lycopersicum. NCBI lineage: Eukaryota > Viridiplantae > Streptophyta > Magnoliopsida > Solanales > Solanaceae > Solanum > Solanum lycopersicum. The sequence goes on from NC_090808.1 coordinate 31,092,094, forward strand.
TTTTAGCTTTTATTGATGATTTTTTCACATTATGGGTATGTCAATTTGTTGCATGAAATATCACAAATGTTAAATGCCTTAGAGATTTTTATTACTAAGGTTGAAAGATAATTAGATAGAAAGGTGAAAATAATTAGGTCAAATAGAGGTGCTGAATATTATGGATGATATGATTAAAATGGACACCACCCAGGTCCATTTGCTAAGTTCTTTGAAAAGTGTGGTATATGTGTTCAATACACAATGCTTGGAACACCACAAAAAAATGGTGTAGCATAAAGCCGTAATCATACATCAATGGACATAGTTAGTAGTATGTTAAGTAATTCATCTATTCATCTTTCATTGTGGATGTATTCTTTAAGGACTGTTATTTACTCACTTAATAGGGTTCCTAGTTAAGTAGTCCCAAAGACTCTTCTTTTGAACTATGGACTGGTAGGAAACCTAGTTTAAGGAACCTGCATGTTTGAGGTTGCTCAGTAGAAGTTAGAAATTATTACCCACAAGAAAAGAAATTGGATTCAATTACAATCAGTGGTTTCTTCAGTGGATATCAAGAAAAATTAAAAGGGTAGACATTTTACTGTCCTAATCACAGTACAAGAATAGTTGAAACTTTAAATGTTAGTTTCATTGAGAATGGTGAAACTAGTTGGAGTGAAGAATCACATAAAGTTGAAACAAAAGAAGTTAGGGTGAGGGTTACTCAACCTTTTACTTCTTCTAAAGATGTTGTTCCTAAAATTGTTGTACAACCTCACAATCAACAAAATCAACAAATTAATGTTCCTGTTAATCTCAATGAAGCGATAATTGATGAACCTGTAGTAGATGTTCAAGAAGAAGTAGCATTAAGAAAATCTGGAAAAAAAAACAACAAAAGAAATCTGTTATTTCTTATGACTATTTGATATATTTACACGAGTCAAAAATTGACTTGGGAATTAATAATGATCCAGTTTCATTTTCACAAGTTATTGAAAGTAAAAATTCTGATAGATAGATATATGCTATGAAACATGAGTTGAATTCTATCGAGAAAAATGAATTATGGGACCTTGTCAAATTACAAGAAGGTTTCAAAAGAGTTGAGTGTAAATGTGTCTGTAAGACCAAATGCGACTCAATTGGCAACATCGAACGTCACAAGGAAGACTTGTTGCAAAATGTTCCACTAAAAGATATGGCATCGGCTACAAAGAAAAAATTTCATCTGTCTCTAGAAAAGATTCACTCATAATTATAATGGATTTAGTAACTCATTATGACTTAGAGCTACATCAAATAGATATGAAAACAACTTTTGTAAATGGAAATTTGGAGGAAGAAATTTATATGAATCAACCTGAAGGGTTTTCTTCAAATGGAAAGGAACACATGGTGTGTAAGCTTCAGAAATTAACTTAAACAAGCTTCCCGACAATGGTATCTTAAGTCTAATGAAACTATTGTAACTTTTAGATTTAAGGAAAACATTATTGATCGAGGTATATATCTGAAGGTTAGAGGGAGTAAAAACACTAAGTTGGTCTTGTATGTTGATGACATCTTTCTTGCTACTAATGATCTTGGTTTGTTGCACGATACAAAGAGATATCTAACTAACAATTTTGAAATGAAAAATGTGGGATCAGATCGTATCTGATAGTGATAGAAATATTTTGAAATAGATCATCAGATTATTAGGTTTGTCTTCTAATGCCTATATTTATAAAGTGTTAGACAGATTAAGAATGGAAAAAAGATCATCAAGTCCCGTTCAAATTCATCAAGGAAATAAATTTAGTCTCAATCAATGTCCCGTTCAAATTCATCAAGCAAATGAATGATATTCCTTATACATCAATAGTTGGGGGTCTAATGTATGCCCAAAAATTTACTAGACCAGACATCAGTTTATTGTTTGAATGTTGGGCCATTATGTCATGACCCAAAACGACCCGCGAGTGGCACCCACACTTATCCTCCTAGGTGAGCGAACCAACAAGTCTAAACCCCAACATTTACCAGTAAATCAAGTATGAGTAGTAAAAATACTGCGGAAGATCCAAAACTTATTAACGTAATCAATTAAATAAACTTCTAAAGTTTAATATTTATTAATCCCAAAATCTGGAAGTCATCACATCAAGAACATCTATCCTCAAATTTCTAAATCTAAGAGTATTTAAGAAGCTAAAATAAGTAAAAAAAATGGTCTATGTCCAAACTTCAAAGACATCAAGACGTGAAGGAGAGAATCGAGTCCGAGCTAGGAATAATAGCTCACCCTGAATTCTGATATGATTGAGACTTGCTAGAGTTGAGGGCGAGTCGAAGTCGATGGTGCATCTTTCTGCACTCCACAAAACAAGAAGAAGAAAATACAAGTAGGGGTCAGTACAAGGAACACGTACTCAGTAGGTATCATCGGCCAACTCAAAATAGAAAGCAATATATACTGAATAGTAATATAAAATCAACCACAATACTTAATAGGTGACAAACAACAAGCACAAGAACCATTGGCAACAACACCAAGCACACCTATGAGGACTCAAGCCTCCACACCATACTCATTTGGGAAAGAGGTTCTTCAAATTTGAGTATATTAACCTAATTCAAGATTCCTTCTCTTTATTATTGTCGTGTCGGAACGTGATACTCCGATCTCATATTACCGTGTCGGAACGTGACACTCCGATCCAATATTACCGTGTCGGAATATGACACTCCGATCCCCTAATACGTGTCAGAACGTGAAATCCAATATTACCGTGTCGGAATGTGACACTCCGATCCATTTATCTCATTATTTTATTTCATCAAGTCTTCTTTATGTCAAGGCGTCATCTTAATAGAGAGGATTTAATATTGAAGGTTCAACAATCTCATCATTCTAACCAACCACAACTGCACAATGAAAACATACAATCACACAATCAAGTACATAGAAGACTTTACAATACCACCTAATACATATCGATCGCTATTTAGAGTTTATCTATCACATAGAAATAAACCATAACCTCCACCGAAGAATTGTGATCAAGCAAGCTACCTCCCCAATGCCTTTGAACCTTTTCAATCTGAAGTCTAAGTCACTTGCTTTCTTCTTCGTTCTCTCTCTCTCGCTCGTTCTCCCTTTCTGTTATTTTTATTTTTCTTCTGCAGATTCTTTTTCTTTTACCCTAATTATCATATAATCCATTATGATAAAAGTAACCCACTATTTATTTCCCTATTATCTTCTTTAACCCCCAAGTAAATAAATTATTGAACTTACCCCACTAATTTAATAATTATAATCATGAATAGTCCAAAACACCCATTTAAATTTTAGCGGAAATCCAACCCAGGGTAGAGTTACGCAGCTTGTGACGGTCCGTTGTATATATGACGGTCCGTCCTGCAGGTCCGTCACAAAGTTCAGAGAGTTAAATTCAGTAGTGAGGTTACGCAACTTGTGATGGTCCGTCGTATCTACGACGGTCCGTGCTACAGTTCCATCGTGATGTTCAGAGAGTCGATCCCAGTACCCTGATTTCAAAGTTGAAGTGTTTTAGAATGAAGACCCTCGACGAACCGTCGTGCCTATGACGGTTCGTCCTACCTGTCATCGAGGGTAATGAGGAGAGCAGCAGAAGAAATTACACAAGTATGGGGCGACGGAGTCCATCACGGTCCGTCGTGACCATGACGGTCCGTCGCGTGATCCGTCGACCCTGTTAGTTTTTATAATAAATAGTTCTACTGCTCGAACAGACTAAACAGGTAGTTCCAATAGATACCAATTTACCCATCGTTCGTCCTCGAACGATCACAGGAAGAAAAGCAAGGGCGAGAAAGAGTACATGAATCTGTAAAAAGATGTGGATATGTTTTTTGCATATCAACCTCATTCTCCCAAGTGGACTCTTCAACTGGCCGATTCTTCCACTGAACCTTGACAGATGCATTCTCCTATGATCTCAACTTGCGGACCTTTCTATCTAAAATAGCAACAGGCTCCTCCTCATAAGACAAATTTTCTTCAAGAAGAACTGAATCCCAACGAATAATGTAGTTTCCATCCCCAAGGTATTTTTTCAGCATAGACACATGAAATACCAGGTGCACTCCTGAGAGTCCTGGAGGCAATGCCAATTCATAAGCCACCTCCCTCACGCGCTTCAGAACTTCAAATGGACCAATATACCTCGGACTAAGCTTACCTCGCTTCCCAAACCGCATCACCCCTTTCATGGGTGAAACCTTCAGCAAGACTTGTTCACCCTCCGTAAAATCCAAGTCCCTAACCTTTCGATCTGCATATTCTTTCTGCCTGTTCTGAGCTGCTAGAAGCTTCTCCTGAATGAATTTTACTTTATCTAACGATTTCCTCAAAAGATCGGTACCCATGATCTCACCTCAAACGCATCAAACCAACCAATGGGAGACCTACATCTCCTCCCATACAGTGCCTCAAATAGGGCCATATCAATACTTGAGTGATAGTTATTATCGTATGAAAACTCTGCTAAGGGTAAGAAGTTATCCCAATGACCACCAAATTCTATCACACATGCATGAAGCATATCCTCCAACACCTGAATCATTCGCTCAGACTGACCATCGGTCTGAGGGTGAAATGTAGTACTAAGATCCAACTTAGTACCTAATTCATCATGCAATGTTCTCCAAAACATAGAAGTAAATTGTGTACCTCTATCTGATATGATGGAAAGTGGAACTCCACGCAATCGAACAATTTCTCAGATATAGAGTTTGGCTAACTTCTCTGCATTGTAAGTAACCTTGACCGGAATGAAGTGAGCAGACTTAATTAATCTATCAACAATTACCCAAAGAGAATCAAACTTACCAAATGTCTTTGGAAGACCAACTACAAAATCCATTGCAATTCTTTCCCATTTCCATTTAGGAATGGGCATTTTCTGAAGTGCTCCTCTGGGCCTCTGGTGTTCATACTTTACCTGCTGACAATTTGGGCATTGGGCAACAAAATCAACAATGTCACACTTCATTCTACTCCACCAAAAATGTTGCTTTAGGTCACGATACATCTTGGTTGCACCAGGATGTATAGAATACCTTGAACTATGAGCCTCTGTAAGAATAGTGTGAATCAAATTATCAACACGGGGCACACATACTCTTCCCTTAATTCTCAAAACGCCTTCCTCATCAATTATTGTCTCTTTAGCCTCTCCTCGTAATACCATATCTCGAATTCGACTCAGCTTCTCATCAGTAAACTGTTTTCCCTTAATCTTGTCAAAAAAGAAGATCTGGCCTCCACACAGGCCAAAAATCCTCCCTTCTCTAGTACTTACAGCCTCATAAAGTCATTAGCCAGAGTCTGAACCTCTCTAGCCAATGGGCGTCTAGAAACCTGTAAGTGGCCTAGACTTCCCATGCTCCCTGCTTTTCTACTTAAAGCATCTACCACAACATTAGCTTTTCCTAGGTGATACAAAGTAGTAATATCATAGTCCTTCAATAGTTCCATCCACCTCCTCTGCCTCAAATTCAAATCTTTCTGAGTAAAGACATACTGTAAACTACGATGATCTGTATAGACTTTACACTTGACCCCATATAGATAATGTCTCCATTGCTTTAATGCAAACACAACTGCAGCCAACTCCAAATCATGGGTCGGATAGTTACGTTCATGCACTTTTAATTGCCTCGAAGCATAAGCAATCATATTCCTCTCCTGCATTAGCACTGCACCCAAACCAGAATAAGATGCATCACAATAAACAATAAAATTCTTACCTTCCATTGGCAAGGTAAGAATTGGTGCAGTAGTAAACAAGGTCTTGAGGTTCTGGAAGCTTTCTTCACATTCGTCCGACCATAAAAATGTAACATTCTGCTTAGCCAAATTTGTCAATTGGGAAGCAACAGAAGAAAATCCCTTGACAAATCGACGGTAGTAGCTAGCTAAACCAACAAAGCTCCTTACTTATGTAACATTAGTAGGTCTTACCCAACTCTTCATTACTTCAATCTTAGAAGGATCCACCATCACTCCATCCTTAGAAACCACGTGCCCCTAGAAGGACACTGAATCTAGCCAAAACTCACACTTGGAGAATTTGGCATAAAGCCTTTTCTCCCTCAACAATTCCAATACAATTTTCAAATGCTCCTTATGTTCTTTCCTGCTCTTTGAGTATATCAATATATCATCAATAAATACAATAACAAAGAGATCCAGATATGGCTTAAATATCCCGTTCATCAGGCTCATGAAAGTACTAGGGGCATTCGTAAGCCCAAAAGACATTACTATAAATTCATAATGCCCATACCTGGTTCGAAAAGCAGTCTTTGGCACATCTGCTGCCCGTATTTTCAATTGATGATAAACAGATCTCAAATCAATGTTTGAGAAGGTTCAAGCACCTTGTAACTGATCGAACAAATCATCAATGCGGGGAATAGGATACTTGTTCTTAATAGTTACCTTATTCAGTTGCCTGTAGTCTATGCACATCCGAAAACTTCCATCCTTTTTCTTAACAAATAAAACAGGAACACCCCCAGGGGATGCACTTGGTCTAATAAAACCTTTACCTCACAACTCCTGAAGTTGGGTCTTTAACTCCATTAACTTAGCTGGAGCCATTCTATAAGGGGGTATGGAAATGGGGCGAGTACCCGACTCCAAATCAATACAAAAATCAATATCCCTATCTGGTGGCATACCAGGAAGGTCTGCAGGAAACACATCCAGAAACTCACGGACTATCGAGACAGACTCCATCGAAGGTACTTGGGATGTATCATCCCTGAGATGTGCCAGGAAAGTTAAACAACCATTACTAACCATTCTCTTAGCACGAACAAAAGAGATGATATGAACTGGAATGGAAATATAGTCACCCTCTCACACTAGCGGATCTGTCCCAGGCTTGGCCAATGCCACAGTTTTAGCATTATAATCTAAGATGGCAAAATTGGGAGAAAGCCAAGTCATACCGAGAATTACATCGAAATCAACCATCTCTAGAATAATTAAATCTACATGAGTATTGCTCCCCACAAAAGTCACAAGACAAGACCTATACACCTTCTCAACTATCACATACTCACTCACAGGAGTAGAGACACGAATAGGCATGTCAAGCAAATAACAATATAAATCAAGACCAGTAGTAAATGAGGAAGATACATATGAAAATGTGGATCCAGGATCAAATAATATAGAAGCCATGCAATCACAGACCAAAAGATTACCTGTGATAATAGCATCAGATGTCTTTGCTTCAGACCTCCCGGGGAAAGCATAACAATAGGCCCTATCACCTGTCTGCCCGTTGCCCCTACCATGTTGCGCTGCAGTAGTTCCAACCTGCCCGCCACCCCGACTGATTTGATGACCACCATTACTTTGGCCACCACGTCCTCCATAATGGCGGCCCCTACCATGACCACCTCTACCTCTAGGTATTGGGGGTCTGTAACTTTGTTTTGGACAATATTTTCTAATATGTCCAGTCTCTCCATATCCTTAACAATTTCTGGAGTCAAGCATAGGTCTTTGTGAGAATGACGAAGTCTGGGGATAACCTCCAAACTCAGAAAAATGCTGACTGGTCTGCGATGGACCCCCAGCTACAGCCTGTAGTGAAGACTGAATAGGACGGGTTGGGTGACCTCCTGAACTCTGCCCTCTAGAGTAAGAACCACTAAACTCACCTCCCTTACGGAACTTCTTAGATGTCGAAGCCATGGTGAAGTTGTCTGGCTTCACCCCCTCCACCTCTATCACAAAATCAACCACTTCCTGAAAGGATTTTGCTGCGGCAGCTACCTGTAAGGCTGGGATCTGCAAATTTGACCTCAATCCTTTCACAAAACGGCGAATCCTCTCTTGTGGATTGAAGCAAAGCTAGGTGGCATACCTGGATAGTGCACGAAACTTAGCCTCATAAGAAGTAACAGACATCCTGCCTTGCTCTAGGCTCAGGAACTCATCTCTCCTCTTGTCCCTCAAAGTCCAGGGTATATACTTCTCCATAAATAAGATAGAGAATGATGCCCAAGTCATAGGTGGTGCCTGTGCTGGTTGACACTCAACATACGACCGCCACCACATTTTTGCATTCCCCTGAAACTGGTAGGTCACAAACTCAACACCGAATCGTTCTACTATGTCCATCCTATGTAGCAGCTCATGACAATCAACCAGAAAATCATAGGCATCCTCAGATTCAGCACCCTTGAAGACTGGAGGTTTCAACTTTAAGAATTTAGTGAAAAGTTCATGCTAATCACTCGTCATTATAGACCCTGTAGTCAATCGAGGAAACGTGCCTACTTCCAATGAGGCATCTATGCGGGGAGCCACAAAAGCTGCATGTTGTACTCCCGGAACCTGAGGTGCTGGTGCAGAAAACACTGGAGGTGTCTGGCCCTGATCAGATAACCCGCTATGATAAGTAAGAACCTGGTTAATCATCTCTGGGGTAGGCTGGGGTGGTAATTCCTCATCTTGAACCCACTCATTTTCCCCTTCTTCACCCTCTCTCACTACCTCATCAGTCGGTGGAGGAGTCACCGCCCTATTACTAGATAGACCAGGTGTTTGTCCTCTACCCCTAGAGGGCGTTCTCCTACGACCTCTACCACGGCCTCTTGCCACTGCTCCTCCTCGAGCTACAGCACAATGGTTAGCTCAGACGCACCCTGTCTTGCCGGTGTTGGTGTTGGCACAGTTGTTGCACTAGTTCTAACCATCTGCGAAATAGAATGAGGATGTCAGATACCAATTTGTATCACCTAGATACCAATTGGATCCAAGTAATAGCATGAAAGAAAGAAAGAATGGAGTTTTCCTAAAGTCCTATAGCCTCTCAAAGAAAAGTAAGGGCGTCCCGTTACCGTTCCTCAAGACTCTACTAGACTCGTTCTTGTGTGATGAGACCAACGAGCCCTGGCTCAGATAATAAGTTTATCACGACCCAAAACGATCCGCGAGTGGCACCCACACTTATCCTCCTAGGTGAGCGAACCAACAAATCTAAACCCCAACATTTACCAGTAAATCAAGTATGAGTAGTAAAAATACTGCGGAAGATCCAAAACTTAATAACGTAATCAATTAAATAAACTTCTAAAGTTTAATATTTATTAATCCCAAAATCTGGAAGTCATCACATCAAGAACATATATCCTCAAATTTCTAAATCTAAGAGTATTTAAGAAGCTAAAATAAGTAAAAGAAATGGTCTATGTCCGAACTTCAAAGACATCAAGACGTGAAGGAGAGAATCCAGTTCGAGCTAGGAATAATAACTCACCGTGAATTCTGATGTGCTGGAGACTTGGTAGAGTTGAGGGCGAGTCGAAGTCGATGGTGCAATTGCTGTACTCCACAAAACAACAAGAAGAAAATACAAGTAGGGGTCAGTACAAGGAACACGTACTCAGTAGGTATCATCGGCCAACTCAAAATAGAAAGCAATATATGCTGAATAGTAATATAAAATCAACCACAATACTTAACAGATGACAAATAACAAGTACAAGAACCATTGTCAACAACACCAAGCACACCTATGAGGACTCAAGCCTCCACACCATACTCATTTGGGAAATAGGTTCTTCAAATTTGAGTATATAAACCTAATTAAAGATTCCTTCTCTTTATTATTATCGTGTCGGAACGTTACACTCTGATCCCATATTACCCTGTCGGAACGTGACACTCCGATCCAATATTACCGTGTCGGAACGTGACACTCCGATCCCCTAATACGTGTCAGAACGTGACACTCCGATCCAATATTACCGTGTCGGAACGTGACACTCAGATCCATTTATCTCATTATTTTATTGCATCAAGTCTTCTTTATGTAAAGGCGTCATCTTAATAGAGAGGATTTAAGATTGAAGGTTCAACAATCTCATCATTCTAACCAACCACAACTGCACAATCAAAACATACAATCACACAATCAAGTACATAGAAGACTTTACAATACCACCCAATATATATCGATCACTATTTAGAGTTTATCTATTACATAGAAATAATCCATAACCTACCGCCACCAAAGAATCGTGATCAAGCAAGCTACCTCCCCAATGCCTTTGAACCTTTTCAAACTGAAGTCTAAGTCACTTGCTTTCTTCTTCCTTCTCTCTCTCGCTCGTTCTCCCTTTCTGTTCTTTTTATTTTTTTTCTGCAGATTCTTTTTCTTTTACCCTAATTATCATATAATCCATTATGATAAAAGTAACCCACTATTTATTTCCCTATTATCTTCTTTAACCCCCAAGTAAATAAGTTATTGAACTTACCCCACTAATTTCATCATTATAATCATGAATAGTCCAAAACACCCATTTAAATTTTAGTGGAAATCCGACCCAGTGTGGAGTTACGCAGCTTGTGAAGGTCCATCGTATCTTTGATGGTCCGTGCTGCTGTTCCATCGTGAAGTTCAGAGTGTCAATCCCAGTACCCTGATTTCAGAGTTGAAGTGTTTTGGAATGAAGACCCTCGACGGACCATCGTGCCTATGACGGTTCATCCTACCTGTCGTCGAGGGTAATGAGGAGAGCAGCAGAAGAAATTACACAAGTATGGAACGACGGAGTCCATCACGGTCCGTCGTGACCATGACGGTCCGTCGCGTGATCCGTCGACCCAGTTAGTTTTTATCAAAAATAGTTCTACTGCTCGAACCGACTAAACAGGTTGTTACACATTATCAATGTAATCCCGGAATGGATCACTAAAAAGTTTAGAAAGTGTTGCGATACTTACAAGGAACTAAAGATCATATGCTCACCCATAGAAGATTTGATCATCTTAATGTGATTGGATATTCAGATTCAGATTATGCTTATTGTGTGGATACAAGAAAATCCACATTTGGATATTTTGTCCTATTAGCTGGAGAAGCAATATCATGGAAGAGTGCGAAGAAATCTGTTATAGAAGCATCCACTATGGAAGTTAAATGCTTTAAGGCCACAATTCAGGCTAATAGAGGGCGGAACTTTATTTCAGGACTTGGACTAGTTGATAGTATTTCCAAGCCGCTGAAAATTTATTGTGATAATATAGCATCAATTTTTTTCTCTAAAAATGATAATTATTGTAAGGGTGTCAAGCATATGGAATTGAAATATTTTTCAGTTAAGGAAGAAGTCCAAAAACACAAAGTGACAATTGAACATATTAGCCCAAAACTTATGATTGTTGATCCTTTGACAAAAGGTTTACCGCCAAAAACATTTGTTGAACATGTTGAAATAATAGGTCTTATCGATAGAAATGAATGACTTTCTATAAAGATTTTAATATGTTTATGCAATCGACACTTTGAGCTCACCTATATATATGTTTCTTTTATAACCTGTTTTCTCTTGTATATGTTATGTTGGAAATGATGATGACAAGTTTTGTTTAATATTAAGATATTCTTAACATTATGGTGGATCCATTATGCATTTGAAAGGTTGTGTTAGGCAATAGACTAATATTGTAGTGCATGGAAGAGACTATGCCAAATAAAGTGGTATACAACTGTCATGACTCATATTAGTTAATTTACTTAATACGAACAAATAATGTTTGATTTAGTATGTGCGCACATTGTAATTGAAATGTTCATTAAATTATTAAGTAAATGATATTACGTGTGCCAACTGGGAGAATGTTAGTTTTATGGCCCACGTGTGTTATTCTTTATGTCTCACATTAATATTTTTTGGTTTAATATTCAATAACTAAGTAAATTCTAACTCTAATAGGATAAGTAGGGAAGTTACTTAAATTTGTGGAGAAGAGGGAAGTGGGGAATTTACTTAGTAACTTCCAACGATCTATTAAGTCTTACAATTTACCCATTAACTCTTCTAACTATCCATTAAGTTGGGAGTTGCTTGGGAGTTTTAAAATTACCCATTATCTTCACTACACACCATGATGGAAAGGTGGGAATGATGTTAAACACACTCTTATTTAAAGGGTCATCTCTCTGCCATAATGTTATTGCCTTATTTATAAAAGTTATTCATAAAGTTTAAGTCAAGAGAGAGAAACAACTTTTGAAGAACAAAAACAAAAGACTTCCGCTCAATTCAATACAAGATTCTAAAAATAACCATGGATGATTCAGGTGTATATTCTTGACTAAATTATCATAGTAATTCATTTATGTGAAAGTCATATAGTTCAACGATCATGAATAATTGATAGGATTTATGGATGCATAGATGGTTTATATGTTCACAACCTCTAAAATCCTTACAAATAAGTCATGCACATGCCTGGTTATTTTTGAGAGCTCTATAGTCTAGGAAAAATCTCGTAAGAACACTTTCACTCCACTTCTCAAGTGATTTTATCAAGTCTACAACCAGGAACCAACCCAAATCTAGTAGCAACCTGCTACAACTACGGATTATTAAGTACTGTATATACAATAACGGGAGACGAGATATCAAAGATACCGGAATTATATAAAGCATTTTTACAATATAAGAGAGTAACCAAAGGTACTCTTTTCTATATAAAATTCTATGCAGCTACGGCAGAAATATTATATGACGAAGTCAAAACTACAATCCAAGTTATAAAGATTGGATTAACAAAGGAAATGATAATCCCTGAAAAGATAGATATCCAAGAAGAGATACAAAAAGTAGACATTCCAGAATTCTATGCAAACAAAAATACTATCGGAATAGCTACCATATTAAACGAGCTAACAAATAATTATTTGAATGAAAATGCAATAAGGATATATTACAACAGAGATCAGACAATTATTTATTCGAACTGCAGAGATATACGAGAAGCAGATATGGAAGAGTTAAGGCAGTGGATACTAAGTCTACTCAGACCAGAAACTTTGCCCACAACAAGAGCTATACGAAAAAATTTTATTTCTTCCAATCTAATGACAAGATACTGTAAATTGATTGGACAAAAATATCCAGATCACCTATGTTCAAAATATGAAGGAGAAGACAATTATGTGCCAGACGTCCAACTAGAATAAAAGATGTGAAGAACAAGATATTGGAAAGAAAGAAAGAAGAAAGAGACATAAAGATATATGTACAAATTAGGTCATAGTCATTGTCGGCCATTTGGCCAAAGTTAGTGTCAGTATGTCTTTATCGCAAATAGTAAGAGTCAAGTAACTGTGTAAATAGTAAGAGTCAAGTTACTGTGTAAACAGTAAAGGCCAATTGTCTTTTAACAAAGACGAAAGGTCATTATGTATGTCTATATAAGAGGCATTTGCCTTCATGGAAGAAAACATATTTCACAATATAACTTGGAGGCAAGAAGAGCATTACGTTGAGACGAAGGAATTGAACTTGGGGACAATGTAGATTAATACTTGGTGATTAATTTTAGTTAATGACTGATGTTCTTATGTAACATATTAATCGAGTCCAAATATGTCTTAAATTATATGAATATCCAAACCCTTCATAGTCAATCACAGGAAAAAAACAAATTGTTTTTCACACGTGTCCGAGAAATATGTCCTGTTTATTAGTCGTACACTGAATATTTGAGGGACGAGAATATTTGAGGTATCTTAGTGATTCCATCATCAACAAGCCCTTTGACACTATCATCTTTGCTAGGATGGGATGTTATGAACAATTTATTTGTACAGATCCTAATGGGCAGCTGGGGATAAAATAATTACTTATTACTATTTATGCACAACACTATCATCCCTAATGTTCACAAACAAAGAAGAGGCTAAATCTTCTTGATAAGCTTAAGTCCCTTTCATTGTCACTGGCTGAACCCATTAAAAGTTTCAACGCCACCTATATCCCAGATCTTCATGATAAGCAGATTAATGTGATATGCCAATGTGGCCTCCAGAAAATTAAACTTTATTTTTATCAGAGAATCCTATGTAGTAAAAGACGTTCCACAAGTGTGGAGGACCTGAAGAGAATTAGTGAACAAAGTAACTTGTATGCAACATCCAAAGAATGTGTTTCAAATTCATAAATCTAATTAAGTTTTAGAGCACTCTCAGAAATTACTTCAAAGCAGCTAGTAGCTAGATTAACAATATTTACAATTTTAACAATAGAACCAAGTTCAATTCAATGTCATTGCTCATAACATTGAATATCTCCAGTAAAGTGGAATATATATCACTTGCCTTAAAAAAAATTTCTTCCATAATAATGAACAATATGTTTAGAGACGACACGGTAAGTGTATATTAGCAAATAATCTAAAATAAATCATCTATAAAATAATTGAAATCCGACTTCCACATGGAAGCAGAACCAAGTATGAAAACTTATACTAAAGTTGTTCGGACACAACATTGTCTAAGAACATTGTTGAGGATAATTGAAACAAACTTACTAGATGTCGCTCCACATGACATGTATTGGAATCGAGTTTTAACAAGCTAACGATTTTTATTTTTTTGTCATACCTAGTGGCGAACTCTGAATTTTGTTCAAGTGGGTTCATATTATAATTGAACCATGACGGTAGTAACAATTTTTTTTTTATTCTCATAATTAACCCCAATTTTTTTATGATGTGGTATTTTCAGTCTAAAATAAATGACGAAGTGTATATATCAATTTTTTTTATCACTCAAGTATACGACATCTAAATTGCTTAGTCCCATTCTTTCCTTATTTAATGAAAGAGTACACCATCTGTCTTAGTAGTCTCAAATAGGACGTGTAGAGACTTGCCTCTTTAGTAGGTAATTCACTATCAAAGAAAATAAGAGGCTCGCTCCAAATGGGATACTATGAGTCATCTTTTCCACAAATCTAATCAGCTCACATGGTTCACCATTTTCCGTGACAAGACCAAAAGAGCAATTCAATCGATATACGGGTGTGCTTAAAGTGGGGGGGGGAGGGTTGTCCCTATTAGGTTGGGGACCTCTCCATAACGCCCCACCATCGAAGCATAAGCGCCTTATTGCTACTCATATGTGAGGCATCGTCCCTTCGCTAACCAAGATCACTCCCACACCTATAATATTTGTGATCGATACACTGCTTTGTATAAACTCATATTTTCGTTGTACCTTAGAAAATATGGATTCTTAGTTGATGTTCCATTTAAAATGAAAAAGCAACCAAACAAAACAATAACATTTCATAACAATTAATAAATACCATGCAAACAACTCCGAATAAGAAGATTAAAATTTTCACGTATCTACAATTTAAAAATGTTAAGAGAATTAATCTTATTAATAACACTAATAATGTATCAATTTTGAACAACCATAAATGAAATAAGAAAACAATTTACTAAAATGAATGAATAAATAAAAACACACTAACCTAACCTCCATGAAGGAAGAATAGTTTTTTTCACACAACTTGGTATTGTACAGAAAAATTTAAACTAATGTACGGTTGCATTTTCTAAAAGGTATAAACAAATTTCAAATAATAAAGTTAAATGGAAAACTGATATAGCACTATAATGGTTTAGATCTATTTATTAATTATTACCTTCTGGGATCCACCAGGTCACCACTAGTGACTTAAAAAAAGCTTGTGGAGATTTTGTGATAATGAGATTTGATCCCTCATCTTTATGGTTGCATAATCCCGCTATAACCACTAAGCTATATTTCACCTTAGTGCCGTGTATTGCAATTGCATTGAAGATACATGAAAGAAGCAAAATTTTTAGACAAAGTGGGTTCAAGTGAACCGGCTTGACCCAACGTTAGATCGCCTCTGGTCACATTCTTATTTCGCAGAGTGGAAGACTTTTTCCAATTTAAGTGACGTTTTTAAAAAGGGATGACTTTTTTCAGAGTGGCCACTTGAAATTAAGTTATTGTGTTTCAAGTCACCTTTTGTTTAATTCCTAATAACCAAAATAAAATGACCTTTTAATGGTCTACGAACTACAAATTCGGATAAAAAAAAATTTGTTGACCCAAGGAAGGTATTAAGAATCGCTCGAGTCTCGATGTTATAGCACGATCGCTTTTTTTAACTTCTAACTGCTTTTAAATTATTTGGGGTCATATTTTATATGCTATAGTTTGGCTTATATTTTTATTGTTGAAATTTGATTTCAACCTAAATGTGTAACTGCATTATTTTGATATTTAATATGTTCGAAGCATAATTTATTTCTTCTCTTGACTCAATTACCTAATATTACATTCCACATCTCGATTTCAATTAAATAAGATATATATTAGAATAATTTTACGAAGGTGTGTCACCACATCCTTGAATTTCCCTTTAAGTGTTTCAACAAAGATGTGTAAACACATTCCTAATTGAAATAAATAATTTTTAAACATGCCTAAAACGCATCTAATATTATAAGAAAATACAAAATAAAATAAAATAAAATAAATCTACACTTCTAGGATACATGTATTCTTTTATTTTTATTCACACTTCAAGTTAATGTTAAAATTAGGCCTACACATAATGTATTTTTATTTTTATCTTAAGGTTAATGAAAATATTAGGCACACGCACATTGTAGTTTCTTATTAATTCAATAAAACAATGAAAAACAACTAAATAAATCTCATTCTTTATTTGAATAAATAAATAATAATAATAATATTTCATCAAATAAAACTATCTAAAAAGAAGTATAACTCTTAACACATTATTCATCTCAATCAAATTATTAAAAATAAAAGTGTAAGTGAATATGTCTACATAAAATTCGAGAAATAAATTACAGATATATGATAACGTTATGCCTTACATGAAGAAAATAACTACCTCAAAATTTTGATTGAAGCTCAATTAGAATACCCAAAACTTTGTGTAGATTATACGAAGTGATATATGTATGGTATTTCTGTTGTTTTCTGCGTTCTGCGTTAGTAAATGTGGAGGTTGTGTAGTAAATTTTTCGTTGGTATGTAGGTATTGTCTTGTTGGAAGAAATAAAATGAATGTTTAATTACCCCTTTTTAACGTTTTTATGCAGTAGGAAAACGTATTAGTATGTTGGTGATATGTGGGAAGGGGGGGGGGGAGGGGGGAGGGTTGAGGTTTCTTTTATTTATTTATTTTTGGTGGGGAGAGGGGGAGGGGAGTTGTTGTACGTTTTCTTGAATATAGTAATAGAGATGTGGAATGTGTTCCTGACTTGTTTTTAGGAGTAGTTTATTATAGTGGGGGTAGTGGGTATATTTGGGGTTGTGGCTGAGGTCAGTATAACAGTTCAGGATAGTGGATTAGTGGGGTAGTTCTTTTTTGAATAATATTATTTAGTTATTTTAAACTAACAAAGTTGAGTAGTTAATAATAAATTATAAATAAGAAATGCTAATTTATTTTCAAACTAAAATAAAAATAAAACGTATCTTTTTTATGTTATTTTAAAATCTTTTACAATAAACTCACTAAACTAAGAAAAAAATTAAAATATTTAATTTACATAAAAAAATATTTAAGGAATAAAATATAGTGTATAATCTTATGGTCGATAAAAATTGTGTGTCTACAGTTTTCCCTTCTTTTACTGATAACACGAAACTTAACAGATAAAGAAGTAGATAACAAGACAAATTTTGACCGGACTTGTATTTGAAGGAAACAACTTGTGCGATAGAGTCTTGGTTTTGGACATCCTACATATAGTGAGTTATAAGGGAATCTGGTCATATGTAGTTTAAGAAGCTGGAGTGATGAGTTGGAAGTTAAGTAAGAATTCATTTAGGCTCCAGGTCGCAGCTCTTATCCTTACATTAAAAAAAATTGAAAGCTAATAGTCAAAGAAAAATAAAAGTACAAGCTCCTATCTATAAAGTTCCTCTCGAGTCTTCACATGAGTCTTGACTTTCATAGGTCACCTTTATTTTTTGGTGATTATGTTGATTTTTAATTGAATTTGATGCTTAACTTTAAATTTAGAGTGAGTTTTTGGCAGTCTTCAAGATAACAATTTGATATCTTCTTAAATGACTGCATGTTATCTTATCAGAAGTTTAATAGAAATAGTGTCAGAAAGTCATACTGCTATATGCATTAAAGAAGTTAATTTTGGCATTCATGGGATAAATCATTTTGAAAAGAGTTGAAACTTTGTTCTTTAATTTCAAATTGAACCATCATAAAGAAATGAAAAAAACAAAAAAATTTCACTATTGTTTTGGGTAAGTTATTAGGAAATGTGAATTCAAAAAACAAAAACACTTGACTAGGAAGTTCTTATCCTAGGTGAAAAAATAAAAATAGAAGTCTCAAATTAGGATGTGTGTATTCTAAAAGAAAATAAAGTAATGAATCGGAATAGGAAATATTTGTCCTAGGAGAAAAATAAAAAACAACAACCTTAAACTAGAAAGTGTTTATCCTAGGATAAAAATAAAATTCTCACACTAGAAAGTGTTTATCTATGGAGAAAATAAAAGTAATGTCTCAAAGTAGTAAGTGTTAATGTTAGGAGAAATTGAATGTAACGGTCTCATACTAGGAAATGTTTATCCTAAGAGAAAATAAAAAATAACTTCTCAGAAATATGAAGTGTTTATCCTAGAAGAAAATAAATAACCACAATCTAAAACTAGAAAATATTTATCTTAGGATAAAATAAAAACAACAGCGTATCAGACTAGGAAATGTTTATCTTAGGATAAATAAAAATAAAAGTCTTAGACTATAAAGTGTTTATACTATGAGAAAACAACATAATCTCATTATGTAAGAGGGTCCTACTAATATCACTGCCGAGGAGGCTCCTACAACTGCCATTATCAAGGAGGGTGCTACTAATCTCATTGTCTAGGAGGGTCCAGCTAATCTCATTGTTTAGAAGGGTCCTTCCATACCAATTCTCATTTATCAGGAGGGTTCTTTTAATATTACGTCCCATTTTTTCGGAGGGTCTTTGCTATACTGTGTCCCATTATTCAGGAGTGTCTTTTCTATACTACGTTTCATTAATTAGGACGGTCTTTGTTATGCTACGTCCCATTGTTCAGGAGTGTCCTTGGTACACTACGCCCCATTGTTTTGGAGGATCCTTGTTTTACTACATCCCAATGTTAAGGAGGGTCTTTGCTATGATACGTCCCATTGTTTAGGACGATAATTGCTCTACTGTGTCTCATTTTACATGAGGGTACTTCATATACTATGTTCCATTGTTCAGGAGGGTCCTTGCTATATTACGTCTCATTGTTCATGAGGGTTCTTTCTATACACTATCTCACTGGTCAGGAGGGTCCTTGCTATACTATGTCCTATTATTTGGAAGGGTCTTTATCATACTACGTCTGATTGTTCAAGAGGGTACTATTAATCCTATTATTCAGGAGAATCTCTTTGTGCAAGAGGGTCCTACTATGATCATTCTTGTTGTCCTAGAGAGTTCTTCTATACTAAATTCATTACTTAGAAAGATGTCATTTAACAGAATCATCAAATAGAATTACCACAACATTATTTTTTGCCCTAATTTACACCAGAAAAATATTTGTTATGAGCTATTATAGCATGAATGAGAATATTTGTACAAAAAAAAAAGCAAGATAATATGCAATTAGAGTGTTTATTCCCTAAGATTAAAAAGCAACTAGTGTGCTTGTTCCGTATGAATGAAAGATTAAGGGTGTTTATTCTCTAATGTTAAAATTTAACAAGAGTGCTTATTCCCTAACAAGGAGAGTTATCTTTTATGAAACGATCTACTTACGATCTTTCAAGGATTTAAATTTTAGTTTTTGAGACTGTACTCTGAAGGACTGTCTTTATATCATACATAGCAAGAATCAAATAAAAAATGTAGTTCATATAAATAAATAAATGAAATACATTTTTTTTCTTGAGTCTTTTTTCAAAATATCCTATGGGAAAGGAATCAGTTCATGTTTGACAATGTCTTAACTTTACTTGGTACCAACAATTAATATGATGCATATGAATGACCTTCAACTACTTTCAGAAAAATTTGAGATCAACTTTGAGCAATCCCTATAGTTTCAAATTGTTTCTCAAACATACTTAAGTATTTACAAGATCAGTTCATCTTGCAAAATTAAGAGGTTAAATTATTCAGATTCTCATATTTCATGTGCCCTAACATCAAATGAAGTTACTTCACATGATAAAAGTGTTTGATCTTAGTATGTTTTAGACGTCACTCACACCCAAAAAGAAGTTCAATACATAAGATCAAGATATCATATGTTTGGCCCTCATATAAGCATCCACTAATTTGAGAACACAAAAATGAGATCAAATGGGTTTGTCATTGGCATATAATATCAGCTTAGGGAAAGGTAATATTTTCATTTGAGATAAAGTGCATATTTTCTCCTTAAAATTTACATAATGCTCTCAATATTCCTAATTTTCACATTGGCCCTTTGTTTTCTTAAAAGTTTCTCCTCATTTATTTTCTTTTTTATTCTTTTTTTCACTCCTTTTTGTTGGAGATTTTTTCATTTTAGATTCTAGTTTTTCTTTGTAATTTTTTTGAGCTTTCATATATTTGGTGTTTTCACTTTGGTACTCAACTTAGGTCTTTGACGCTATATATTTAATGATAGGGCGCTCAGGGAGGTGGAACTAAGAAATAGTGCATTTATGTACTCAAAATGATATATTCAAAAATACGGTTATTCGAATAAAAATATTTTAAGCTCAAAATGGAAGCTCTATAGACAACATGTCCATCGGTAGGCTTGTAAGGCACAATAGGTCAAAGAAAGCCTAGTATCGTATCGAAGGTTAAATGTTGCTCAAAATTTTGGTCCAACCAATATTTGGGTCAAAATCTAGATCAACAAAGTCATGCCTTTGAATTTTATATCTCAAGTTCACCAAAAAATGCATATGAAACAATGAGGTTTAATTATTTTATGCCTTCACTTTAAGCAAGATAATTTCTCAAGTAACACACATATATATCAAGAGGTACGAAAAGAAATCTATAGGTCACAACAAAATTGGTATGTCTTTCAAAAAAGTTTAACAATTTTCTTTTTCTCGTACATACTACTAAGTATGTTGGTACCAACTAAGTCAAAAAAAAATCTCATTTGTTTGGCCCCAATTTTTTGTAACGAGGAATTTTTAGATATTTTTTGTAGTTGGATCAAACCTCAAAATAAGGTTGCATATGCATCTTGTAAAAGCAAGAATCAGATCAAACGTAGTTCTTTGAGATTATAAACAAAACATTATTTTTCATAAGAAATATTTCTCTCTTTTAATGTTTTTTCATAAAGATCACTGAATTCGAGGGTTGCCTATGTATCTTATCTAGTTGAGAATCAGGTGTGCATAGTTTGTTTAGATTGGACGGTTAATTATTTTTAAGATATTAACACTTGACTTGACAAATGCATTATTTTATAATTGTAGTGAAACAAAAATATTTTACATTTTTTATTCACAATACAAAATAAACCTAAATAAAATTTGTTCTTTTATTAAGTTGTGACAATCTTTTTTAAAAAGAAATGTGTAACTTCTAAAAGAAAAAGTATTTTTTTGTATTTTTTTATAAAATTAAAAGATAACTTTTAATCACACTAAAATGAGTCAACGTGTAGAGACTTTATTAATAAATGTACTTTCATGAACTACGTAATGAAGAAAGAGAGAAAAATTTGTCCTAGACATTTCTATCTCTTCTTTTGATATTACTATGTCAAATGCAAGTTATGTTGTAACAATCGAGTTACGTCCTTAAAGAAATGCCAACGAAGGAAGAATGTAGGCAGAAATTATTTTTCGTGGTATTTTAATTTTTCATACCTTGTCCAAATTTGGAGGGATCGAAGTCATCAACGTGTAGGGAAATCTTAGCAATCGGGTGGAGTAAATTTGAATTCGATTGCATGAACGTAGATAACTCGTTGAGAAATAGGTATACCTTTATGAAATTGAATTCACATAAGTAGATCTTCGAGAATCGATCTAGCGTTAAGGGCTTTTTCTGAATGTATGGGGCAAAAGATGTGCTGTAAAAAGGGGGAATGGAAATTCCCCTAAAAAGGTTTTTTCTCGCTTTGGGCCGCTAA